>NC_056572.1:35902023-35902172 GCF_018340385.1 Cyprinus carpio | reverse complement strand
ACCAGTCCAGTACAGTTTCTCTCAGCGACTCTGCAATATCTGCACAAACGAAACGCCGAACAGCTGCTCGAAGATCTCACCTTTGGAGATTGTTGATTTTATACTCTAAAAATGTAAGTATTACTACTCAAAAATTAACATTACCCCAT
>NC_056572.1:35900183-35900339 GCF_018340385.1 Cyprinus carpio | reverse complement strand
TCCTAGATCTGCGGTCCTGAAACTGCAGCCTCAGAGACAGGGTCACACAGTGGAGTCAGCTGTCTTAACCACCAGTGAGAGGCAGCAGTGCACTAATATATTGCCAATGTGCAACAAAACAACAGAAGAAGAAGAGATTAACCACCAGTGAGAGGC
>NC_056572.1:35898016-35899574 GCF_018340385.1 Cyprinus carpio | reverse complement strand
GAAGGTAGAAAATGAAAAACTCAGATGTTACAGAAACTATGAAAAGGGACGTTTAAGGGACGTTCACAGACTGGGATGACTTGACAGACAAGTTGAATATCTTCCTCAACAGGTTTTTGACCTGTCTTTATTATTTCACCACCAAAGTAGTTAGACAAATTAATTGTGTCTACACATTGATCATATGTTGCATAGCCCTAGGCAGCTATTCAAAATTAAACTCTGAGATAGATAGATAGACAGATAGTCATTTTCTTTCGTTCAAGATTCACTCTCTTTCTTTTCTTTCTTTCTTTATTTATTTTGAACATGTAAATACAATTAAAATGCCAAAAAAAAGAAAGAAAACCGATTTACATGTACAAAAAGGAGTAGGAAGAAGGTAGGAAGAAGTAAAACTTATATACTCCTACCCCTTAAATCTTCATTTGTAAATCAATAATCTATGGAAATAATTTATTTTCATTGACTTGATATTTAGTTCATTTTGATCTTCTGGCTGGAACTGTATTTATGTACAGAATTCACTTGCTTTATGATGTTTAACAATCGTTTCATAATGAGACTAAAGATGTCCTGATGTTGATTGTAGTTTGTAGTGCTGTTGGTTGTGTTGGAGGATGTTGAATGACTGCATCATCTTCAGAAACCCGTTTACTCAAGACTACATGGAAGAAGAAGAAGAAGAAAAAAAAAAAGATTCACTATAAAACATCCAATATCAACATTTGTGATGCTTCCAAATACACTGGAAAAATACTTTTGTATTTTTTTTTAATTTATTATTATTTTTTTATTTTTTTTACACATTTTAAAATGAATATGGATCCAATCCGTGAAGGAAAATTATGAAATGGGAGCAAAAGAGACATTGTAAAGCTAATGATACTCACCAGCAAGAAAATGCTTCCACAATACAGCTCCATATTCCACAAAAACATCCATCATCACAGCAGTCAGGATCTTCTACGTCAACGGTAGTATGATCAGGTTGCATAGTCTCTTTAGCAACCACTTGAGCCACCTGTATAGCTGTCGCTTGAAGTGTAGTTTTGGGGATATTTTTATGACACTTGCATGTGCAGTTATTATTGCAGTTGGCCTTGCAATAGCTACATCCTCCTTTGCTGTTGTTAGAATCCATAGCTTATCTAGCAGGATTAAAGCAGGATCCGTTTGAACCAGAGAGTTGATTTGGAAACTTTCTCAGATCTTTTGAAGTATTTATCTGTGTGATCACTGTGTGATTAGCATTAAATTGGACTGAATCAGCAGGCGTGTCTAGCCAATCAACTCTCGCATGGCTACAATTTGCTTAAAAATCCTTACATTCTGCCTCGACCAGATTCCACTCATTGAAGTTAATTCCCAAATTGGCTCAATTATAGAGTCCGTTTGCCCTGATGTAACAGACACGGAAATTATTATACATTTTATTTATATGTAGAATCACACTATTCACTTGAAACTGAGCACTTGCCATTGCATTTTAATGTAACTGTGCGTTCACACCAGACGCGACTTGCGCGAATAAATCGCGCTATTCGCGCGTAGTTGG
>NC_056572.1:35896926-35897020 GCF_018340385.1 Cyprinus carpio | reverse complement strand
CCTTGAGAAAGGAAGTTGCTATAACTCAGACATACAATGTCCAATCTGCCCCAAACTTCATATGTTTAAGAAAACTCCTGACCTGAATATATCA
>NC_056572.1:35896108-35896224 GCF_018340385.1 Cyprinus carpio | reverse complement strand
TGCAGTGCGAGGACCCTCTTGGAATTGCTCCGTTTCTTCTTCTTCTTCTTCTTCTTCTTCTTCTCCACAATGAGTCGCATTTTTGAGGGCCTAAACATGCTCCAAAACTCATGAAG
>NC_056572.1:35895260-35896010 GCF_018340385.1 Cyprinus carpio | reverse complement strand
AAATTTCAACGGAGTGCGCCTCGAGCTACGTTTCACGTACATGCATGAAAATTGGTACACACGTGCAGCACAGCATTATCTACAAAAAAGTCTCTTGGTACAAAATCCAAAACCCAACAGGAAGTAAGTTATTTTGAATTTCCTGTAAGATTTTTCCTGCAGTTTTTGCCCTTTCCATGCCTCGTACTTTGACGAACTCCTCCTACAGTTTTAATCGGATTGTCTTCAAATTTGGTGAGGGTCATCATAAGACCTTTGTGATGTTAAATTGCAAAGGTTTTGAGTTTTTGTCGAGGGGTGTGTCCCTGGCGGCATGACAAATTTTGATGTTTCGCCGTGAAACAGGAAGTTGCTGTAACTCAGGCAAGCAATGTCCGATCTGCCCCAAACTTCACATGTGTGATAGGTGTTCTGTCCTGAACAAACACTCATGACCAAATTCAGTTATAGTCATAGCGCCACCTGCTGGCAACAGGAAGTGACATGGTTAAAACTGTTATGGACTCCTAGGAACATATTAAAAAGTGCCAACAAGTGTTAAATAGGCTGGAAACATGCTGGAAACATACTTATACATGCTAGCAACACTTAGCTAAGTGCTAAAGCATGCTACTAATGCAGTGAAAAAAGGAAGTTGCTGTAACTCAGGCCAGCAATGTCCGATCTGCCCCAAACTTCAAACGTTTGACAAGAGTCCTGTCCTGAACAGATCAACATGCCCATATTCGGTTAAAGTCATGGCGCCACCTG
>NC_056572.1:35894367-35895211 GCF_018340385.1 Cyprinus carpio | reverse complement strand
ATTATTATTATTCTTCTTCTCCAAAATGAATCGCAATTTTGAGGGCCTAATCATGCTCGAAAAGTCACGAAACTTTGCACACGCATCAGAACTGGTGAAAATTTACATCTGACATGGGTTTCAGAAGTGGGTGTGGCAAAATGGCTCGATAGCGCCACCTATAAACTTTCAACGTAGTGCGCCTCGAGCTGTGTTTCACATACATGTACGAAAATTGGTACACACATGTAACTCACCAATACCTACAAAAAAGTCTCTTGGAGCAAAATCCGTAACCCAACAGGAAGTCAGATATTTTAAATTTTATGAGCAAAATTTGTGTAATTTTTGCCATTTCCATACGTCGTATTTTAACGAACTCTTCCTAGAGATTTATTCAGATCAACCCCATATTTGGTATGCCTAATCTTAAGGCCTTTGGTATGTTAGCCCATTGCGATGTTAAATTGCGAAGATATTGAGTTTTCGTTAACTGACAAATTTCGATGTTTCGCCATGAAAAAGGAAGTTGCTATAACTCAGACATACAATGTCCAATCTGCCCCAAACTTCACGTGTTTGATAATACTCCTGACCTGAAAAGATTGACATGCCCATATTCAGTTATAGTCAAAGCGCCACCTATTGGCAACAGGAAGTGACATATTTTACACTGTGACGAACTACTCCTAGAAATTTTATGACATCAATGTCTTTTTTGTGGTCAGTCTAATCTAAAGGCCTGTGCAATGTTAAATTGTGAAGATCTTGAGTTTTCGTTAAAAGGCGTGTCCATGGCGCCGTGACGAAGTTCGATGTCTCGCCATGGGAATAAAAGATGTTATAACTCAGGCATATAATGTCT
>NC_056572.1:35893918-35894050 GCF_018340385.1 Cyprinus carpio | reverse complement strand
TGCGATATTAAATTGCGAAGATCTTGAGGTTTCGTTAAACGGCGTGTCCATGGCGGCCTGACAAAATTCGATGTTTCGCCATGAAAAAGGAAGTTCCTCAAACTCAGACATACAATGTCCAATCTGCCCCAG
>NC_056572.1:35893770-35893847 GCF_018340385.1 Cyprinus carpio | reverse complement strand
TGGCAACAGGAAGTGTCATGTTTTACGCTGTAACAAACTACTCCTAGAAATTTCATGACATCAATATTTTTTTCTGA
>NC_056572.1:35893385-35893681 GCF_018340385.1 Cyprinus carpio | reverse complement strand
GAAGAGAAGTTGGTGTAACTCAGGCATGAAATGTTTGATCTTCCCCAAACTTCACATGTTCGAAAAGAGTCCTGGCCTGAGCAAATCTGAAGGCCAAAATTTAATTATAATGATAGCGCCACCTGCTGGCAACAGGAAAATTGGCACATATAAATGACTTTGACATATTCCACTTATATTTACGACTTTAAATGCATATTTCTCACCGTTCACCTTTTTACTAAAGCCACACGATGGCGGTGAGCCCGGGTGCGAGGGCCCGTTCATCGCTGCTTGCAGCTTTAATTATGTTGGCT
>NC_056572.1:35887370-35892679 GCF_018340385.1 Cyprinus carpio | reverse complement strand
TATATTGTAATTTTAACTCTATTGAAAGACAGTAAGGCAGTACTAATTTCAAACTTCAAATTTTTGTTAGCAGCTAGATAACATTACATTGGTAACACAAATGAGCAGAATTTGCAACAACAATGGTTTATGTTAGTTCACAGTACAGTGTGTTATAGAACAGAATCACCCTCCTTTCAAATGAGGCACCTTTTGTTGCTTTGCAGCCTGAAATGAGACGACACAGTTTTTTATTTGTAAGATCAAGATATTTATGGTAAACTATTCAAGTATAGTGAAATTAAGCATCCTAACAGTGCGTCAATGTAACTAAAACATTGTATTACAGAAAAAAGTTGCTATTACTATACAATACTAGACACACACCAAAACAAACAACATAAGCAATGTGCAAAGTTAAGTCCTTATCTGCAATACAGTCAGTAATTAACCGTTATGCTGTCTACCAATACACTGCTAGGCAGTCAACACAAGGTGGCCAAATTCCAGCATTATTAAATATTCGTATTGCACACATAATGCACAGTTGGCACATAAAAGAAAAAATGTACTGTTGCATTGTTTTGATTCTAAAGGTTCCTGGGAGAGTAGCCAAATAGGAACAGGAATTTTGAACAATAGACATAATATCTGCACACTTTTAAGAGGTACGGTGCAACGGAATGTAACCAGAACTGAATAATATCACGTGGAACATTTAGAGAATAGAGCACATGAGTGTACAGGGGAGATTAACCAGTGTGAGTTGAGCTATAAATGGCACCCATCAGATTTGTGCATTCTCAGTAGATGTATTTGTGTATCCTGGGAAATGTTCGCTCCGTAGGACACTGGGATAAAAGATGTATGAGTATATTGGTCCGTGCTTTATGGACCTAAGACTGTTACCAGAGGCAGCGGTTTAAAACGCTGATGTCCGGCAGGGGAAGGATCCTTACAATGGGGTGCGGCCTTCTAAGGCAGCGTGAAGTGTAAAGTGTTTTAAGGAAGCCAGACGGGCAAACCAGTGATTTAACCACTGAGAGTGCATTAAATACAGAATACTCTTTTAAGGGCGGGACATGCAGTGTTCAAAACCGGCTGCAAAAGCCTTGGTGAGACAAACTTCATTTCATTGGTCAGATTACTGTGAGGACAAGGACGGTCGCTGCTCACAATGGACTCGGTGACAGGAGGTTACCCACTGCATGACTTTAAATAGGAAAGAGTGACTTGTACCTATGACACTGAAGCTCCAAAGCGAGATCGAGTACCGCCGCACAATTTCTACGAAGCTCTGGGGGATGTGTATTTTTTTTTGTTTTTTTTTTTGAGAATCAGTTCTAATGATTCTCTTGTATCTTAAAACAAGGAAAAATAGCTATACAAAATTTTTGACGGAGGACAAACGGTATTATTCACAAATACTCTGCTCCATCAAAAAAAGTTTTCCAAACGGTGGTTCATTAAGTTCTTGCGGCGCGACACAAACAACTGTCGCATCCGTTGTTAGAATGCGACCACAATACCTGGGTATACGTGGAAGGGAACGTTAAAAACAGATAAGCACACATTCAGAACTCATGCGGGGTCTGGGTGTTTTGCAAGAGATGGAGTTTCAGTGACGATGGTTTAAAGAGCGTATGGCCTTGTATTGATACTGCGACTAAGGGTCATTGCACACTGAGTCCGAAATTTCGTATCGGTTTTTTTGGTATTCGTCTTCTAAAAATGTATTCCACACAGAAACTTTGCAAAATGCGAGAGTGAGAATGATTTGTTGTATTTTTATTGCTTCTTAAAGGGACAAAGAAAAAGGAAATATCAGGTCCACCAATCCTGAGAATAAGAGAGTCCCTTCCTTATTAAGGAGCAGTGGGATTATCACAGGAGATTAAAGTTACTTCAGGTAACTGTGTAAACGTGATTGAAACAGCGTGGTGAAAATTTCTAACTAAAATTGTCTGACTTTATGACTTGTGTGCAATGGCCTTAACACGATGGCCTGTCCGTTGCCAACATGCCGAAAACATGCAAAGGACAAGCATCTAAACAATTCTTTTTTTAGGACACAAAATAAATAAAACTCATAAACCTTTAATGAACATGGATATAATTAGGGCTGAGCACAGGTGGTCTGTGAGGACCTCTTGGAATTGCTGTTTATTATTATATTATTCATTATTATTATTATGAGTATTATTATTATTTATTATTATTCTTTTATTAGGGACGAGCACTATTGTGTGAGGACCCTATTGATCTGCTATTGTTATCGGCCGAAGCACCGATGGTGTGGGACCCTCTTGTATCTGCTTCGTTTTTATTATTATAGGGCCAGAGCACCGTGGGTGAGGACCCTATGGAATTGTTCGTTTATTATTATATTAGGGCCCGAGCACAGATGGTGTGAGGACACTCTTGGAATTGCTTTGTTTGTATTATTAGGGCTCAAGCCTGATGGCGGAGCCCTATTGTTTCCTTAGGATTTATTCGGGCCCGAGCACGATGGTGTGAGGGATCTTGTTCTAGCTTAGTTTATTATCATTATTATTAGGGCCCGAGCCAATGGCGCCCCCCCCAGGGCTCTTGTTTTCTAAGGATTATTAGGGCCCGAGCCAATGGGCGCAGGGCCTCCCTCTTGTTTTCTAAGGAGTATTTTATTAGGGCTCAAGCTGGAGGGGCGAGAGCCCTATTGTTGTCATAGGGATTAGTTTTTATTATTCGGGCTCAAAGCCTGGAGGGGCGAGAGCCTATGTTTTCCTTAGGATTATTTAGGGCTCAGCCGAAAGGGGCGAAGAGCATTTGTTTTCCTAAGGATGATTAGGCCCGAGCACAGATGGTGTGAGGACCCTCTTGTATCTGCTTGTTTCGTATTATTATATGATTATTATTAGGGCCTGAGCACTGATGGTATGAGGCCCTATGGAATTGCTTAGTTTATTAGGGCCCGAGAACCGATCGCATTTTGAGGGCCCTCAACATTACTCGAAAAGTCATGAAACTTTGAACACACATCCGAACGGGCGAAAAATGTTACGTCTGTATGGGTTTCAGAGTGGTATGGCAAAGTGGCTCGACAGCGCCACCTTGACACATTCAACGGTGTGGCATCGAGCTATGTTTCACGTACATGTATGAAAATTGGTGCACAATGTTTCTCACCAATACCTACAACAAAGTTCTGGAGCAAAAATCCCCCGAAACCCAAACAGGGAAGTCGGCTATTTTTAATTTTATGAAAAGCAAATTTTGTGTAATTATTTGCCCCATTTCCATGAGTTGTATTTTAACGAACTCCCCATAGGAGATTTATTTCAGATTCAAAACCCATAGGTGGTCCTTATGCCTAATCTAAAGGCCGTTGCGATTGTTAATGCGAAGATCTGCGTTTCGTCGAAGGTCATGTCCGTGGCGGGCTGACAAATTTGATATTCGCCAGGAAAAAGGAAGTTGCATACTCAGACATCAATGTTCCAATCTGCCCCAAAATTAACATGTTTGAAAGACTCCTGACCTGAAAGATTGACAGCCCATATTCACTTATAGTCATAGCGCACCTATTGGCAAAGGAAGAGTGGAATATTTTACACTGTGACGAATAATCTGAAATTTATGACATACATGTCTTTTTTGTGTTCAGTCTAATCTAAAGGCCTGTGCAAGTTAAATTGTGACGATCTGATGTTTTCGTTAAAGGCGTGTCCATGGCGCGTGACAAAGTTCGATGTCTCGCCATGGAATAAAAGTTGTTATAAATTCCGGAATCAAACGTGACGATCTTGCACAACTTACATGTTTGATAAGATTCTGGCATGAACACATCTGAAGCGCCAATAACTTTCCATTGGGTGTGGCAAAAATGGCTCGATAGCGCACCTATACAGTTTCAACGGATATTGTGCGCTCTGAGCGTTGTTCACGGACATGTACGAAAATCGGTAAAACACATGTAACACACCATACCTACGAAAAGTCTTCTTGGTACGAAATCCGAATCAACAGGAAGTGTGGTTCTTTTTTTTTTTTTTTGAAGTTTCCCGGAAATTGGTGTCGGTTTTGGCCATTTTCAGGGGTTGTACTTTAAACGAACTCATCCTAGAGATTATTTCAGATCAACACCAAAATTGGTTTTCCGTGTAATCTAAAGCCCTTTGCGATAGTAAATTGTGAAGATCTTGCGGTTTTGTTAAAACGGCCGTGGTGTCATGGCGGCTGAGCAAATTCGATTTGTTTGCCATGAAAAAGGAAGTTGCTGTTAACTCAGACTACAAGTCAATGCCCAAACTTCACATGTTAGATAAGGACTTATGACCTGAACAGATCTACATGCCCATTATTCAGTTATAGCATAGACCACCTGCTGGCAAAAAGGAATTTAGTGTAAGGTTAACGCTGTAAAACGAAATACTTCCTAGAAATTTTAATGACATCACACATATTTTTTTCTGGTCAGTCTAGCCCAATTAAAGGCCTTTCTTGCATGTGCATTGGTGGGTGAACATCTTGATTTTTTCCTTAAGGGTTGGTGACCATGGGGCGCCATGACACAATGTTTAAAATGTCTCGCCATGGGATAGAAGTTTGGCTGTAACCTCAATCCCGACTAGAGAATGCATCCGATGTCTTCCCCAACTTCACATGTCGATAAGAGTCATGGCCTGAACACATTGAAGGCCACAAACAACTTCACATATAATAATAGCGCCACTGCTGCAACAGGAATGGCGTGTCTTTACACTAAGATAAACGTGCAATTGTTCAAGCTGCACCCCTTCTGGCAAATATTTGGAACGAGCACATGGCCTGAAGATGATCATAGGCCCAATATTCCGTTATCACTAACGAGCTTTAAAACGTTGGCAATAGGAACACTCATGCTTTATTATACATAAATTCTCAACGTTCAATCTGCACTAAATTTCATATGCTTTGTACTAAAGGCCAGGACTGAAGAAATGTACATGCCGAAATCCAGTTGCGAGTCATAGCGCCCGTTCAGTGGCAGCAGGAGATTGGAAACTATAATTAGGACTTTTGACATATTATCTATGGTTTACACATTAAACGCATATATCTCGCGTTCGCTATTTACAAAACACCCGCTGGCGGTGAGCTGGGTGCGCAGGGTCCAGTTCATCGCTGCTGCACGCTTTACTTCTTTCTTCTTTCCTTCTTTCTCTTCCCAAAATGAATCGCTTTTTCAGCAGGGCCTAAAAACCTGCTCGAAGAAGACAAGTCCTGAACTTTTGCAACAAGGCTAGCGCAACTGCGTCAAAACCCTAGGGCTGAAATTTACGTCTGATATAGGTTTCAGAAGAGGGTGTGGA
>NC_056572.1:35887174-35887275 GCF_018340385.1 Cyprinus carpio | reverse complement strand
GTAAAGCATCAGTACCTACAAAAAAGACTCTTGGAGCAATATCCGAAACCCAATAGGAAGTCGGCTATTTTTAATTTTATGAGCAAATTTTGCATCATTAT
>NC_056572.1:35886091-35886192 GCF_018340385.1 Cyprinus carpio | reverse complement strand
TTTTAATTTATATTTTAAAATTCCTTTAATAAAACAACATGCATTTTTGTTATTCGTTACCTGGCCTTTATTTTGACAGACAACTTCTTGGGAAAATATAA
>NC_056572.1:35885856-35885963 GCF_018340385.1 Cyprinus carpio | reverse complement strand
GAATCATTGAAATTCTAAAGAATGGACTGATTAATAAAACGTCCTCACGATTAAACTCAAGTTTCTCTCATTATAATCACCAAAGTTCAAATGATGTAAAAAAGAGA
>NC_056572.1:35885418-35885543 GCF_018340385.1 Cyprinus carpio | reverse complement strand
CTTAAAATTGTGGTGTCTCACATACATGATAAATATATCTACAGAAAGCTTGAAATGTCGTTTGAACGAATCAATTCAGAACGAAAGCATTATGTAATCTGTGAAGGTTGTATTTCTCTTTAAAT
>NC_056572.1:35885000-35885079 GCF_018340385.1 Cyprinus carpio | reverse complement strand
GAGATACCTTAACACTGATTTTTCCTCTGAAACACAAAAACGAAAATTGAAATAAAATTGATAATTTTTTTTGAGAATT
>NC_056572.1:35884411-35884515 GCF_018340385.1 Cyprinus carpio | reverse complement strand
ATCATAGACGGATCATACTGATGTCTGGACTCTGTTTGGGATTTAGAAAAACACAAAGAGATGGTTCAATATATGGTTATGAAAAGAACCATAGGAGAACCATA
>NC_056572.1:35884057-35884132 GCF_018340385.1 Cyprinus carpio | reverse complement strand
TATCTCGACCCCCACAAGCTATACATAACTACCCCAACCCCCTCCATCTGAACTGAATTCGGTTTGTTTTTTGCC
>NC_056572.1:35883893-35883965 GCF_018340385.1 Cyprinus carpio | reverse complement strand
TTTCACAAGACCATAATAATAACAAATTATCAATTGATAATTAATCATTATTTTACGAAAATCTGTGATTTG
>NC_056572.1:35882850-35882968 GCF_018340385.1 Cyprinus carpio | reverse complement strand
CTGAACATATCTACATGCCCAAATTCAGTTATAACCATAGCACCACCTGCTGGCAACAGGAAGGGACATGTTTTACGCTGTAACGAACTACTCATAGAAATTTTATGACACTTTATAA
>NC_056572.1:35882652-35882796 GCF_018340385.1 Cyprinus carpio | reverse complement strand
TCCAAACACCAGAAGCAAACTCTCAGTGTTCTTTCATTGAAAAGTATGCATTTTGTTTATTCAGGCTATATGGTTGAAGTAATATTTTAGTTCAAAACTTTAAGTGCCATTGTTTTAAAAAAATGCTTTATTGGCTAACGTTTA
>NC_056572.1:35880169-35882560 GCF_018340385.1 Cyprinus carpio | reverse complement strand
CAGTCTAATCTAAAGGCCTTTGCAATGTTAAATTGTGGAGATTTTGAGTTTTTGTTAAAGGGCATGTCCATAGCGTGGTAACAAAATTTGATGTCTCGCCATAGGAAGAGAAGTTGTAACTCAGGCATAAAATGTTCGATCTTCTCCAAACTTCACATGTTCGATAAGAGTCCTTGCCTGAACACATCTGAAGGCCAATATTCCATTATAATGATAGAGCCACCTGCTGGCAACAGGAAAATAGGCACATATAAATGACTTTGACATATTCCACTTATATTTACAACTTTAAATGCATATTTCTCGCCGTTCGCCTTTTTTTACTAAAGCCGTTTGCTGGTGGTGAGTCCGGGTGTGAGGGCCCGTTCATCGCTGCTTGCAGCTTTAATTATTATTATGGCCCGTTCATCGCTGCTTGCAGCTTTAATTATTATTTTATCTGTGCTTATTTCTTGTACCACACATTGGAACCCATGCCATTAGGACCGGGTAGACTGATACACGGAGCAAGCACAGGCTCCACAGCGCCCCCTGAAATATTGAGGGCCATATATCTGCATATTTCCTGCATGAGGCACACATATGAAACTTGGTACACATGTAGATCTCATTGAGCCGAACAACTTTCGCGCTCTATGTCATAGGCCCTCCACCCAACCGGTAGTCAGCTATTCAGGGCTGTTTAAAAAAGCCATGCTCTGGAATTTTGAAACAAATACTCCTCTGAGGTTTTCCAACCCGTTTCTCCTCCTCCCGAAACTCGGTGAACATGATTCTCAAAGACATTGGGGCACGAAAAATTGCCAGGGGATTTTTTTGATATCTCAAACGGTTTGTCCGTGGCGAGGGCGTTGAAATTAGGGCAAAAAGTGAGGAAACAGGAAATGTTCTAATAACATCCAAAACACTACCTGAGGGGTGTTAATCAAACTTTCAAAAATGGTTTTGTTTCCGTTGTGATGCCGATCGCATATATTGAACTATTTGGAGTCAAAGTTATAGCGCCACCAACTGGCAGCAGGAAGTGTGTCATTTTCAAAATGAAAATTAAATAACAGAAAATTAAAAAACTGTCAGACATCTAATCTCACTCTCAGGCCACTCTCTCATGTGAGGGAAGGGGGGGGGGGTTGAGGGCCTGGCTGACAGAGAGATAGAGAAGAGAAGAGAGAGAGGTGTAAAGTAAACATCTCTTTAATGCCACCCAGAAGAAAAAAAAATCAGTAATTGTGTGTTGTTGTTGTTTTCATCATTACATCTTAAAAAAATCTCTTAGGCCTTATCCTTTTCCTGTCGGTGTTTAGGGACTAAAAAAAAAAAAAAGGCTATAACAAAGTTTTGTAGGCACAGACAAACATGATTTGTGAAGTAATTAGGTTAAGAATTCTTTTAATATTGCGAACATAAAAAGGATACCAAAAAACAACGTAGACTTGAGCTGTAATGCAGGGGCGAAAATAATTTTACAAGTGCGTATTACAGCAAGACCAATCATTAAAAATGGCTTTTTCGTCGAGTGGCATAATAATTATGTCACATGATTATTCTGATGATATTTTTTTTCCAAGAAGCCTTTTATACCAATTCCACATGCAACATCACTATCTTAATAAAGACTGGGACATGGGTATTTAATCATTTAGGGGGGGTATATATAATTGGTCCTTAAACTGAAGAATGAAAAATACCTGTGTCCTAAACCCTTATATTCACATGGTGCTGAATTATTAGGCATGTTTTCTTGCCATGCATTGGCCATAGAGCTCATTGTAGCGGTGCCTCAGGTGTTGAAATAGATGTTATACATTATACAGGTTCACACGTACTCCGTTTGCAGTACGTATACAGTATGTGTATGCAGTTCAGAAGCAGCAGCGAGAGCGAGTTATTGTAACGCGAAAGCACATTAAAATAATGTGCAAGCGCGAAAAGATTTCCTTTGCTTTGTCACAAAACCAGACACGCGTGCTCAGATACATGCTTCTCTCGCCCGGAGAGAATGCGCACACTTAAAACGTGTTTCCTCTCGCTCTAACTGTGTCCTGTTCACTCACAACTCTCTCTATGCACATGAGCTAGATATTCATTCTTTTCGCACCTTTCTATTTCTAACCTTTTCTGGTCACATCTTTTACCGTGTGCAGTGTGAACGCTCTGATCCATTAACATGGGCTCGGAAAAAAATATGCATTACAGACAGAGTGCAGGACATCTGTGTTAAATTTTGTGCAGCTGCTTCTTGAATAACACTTTGGAGCTCAAGACATCAGACTGTAAAATCCTGTAAAGTTTATGGTGTCATTTAACTATTGTGAAATTGATCAGTGCTTACTACACAAAGATTAAACAAATAATTTAATTATTTTTGTTAGCTTCAATTTAAAGCTAACA
>NC_056572.1:35874999-35879902 GCF_018340385.1 Cyprinus carpio | reverse complement strand
TATGCGCATGTATGTGTATAACCAATGTGGTAAATGTGACTATATATGAGTGTGTGTGTGTGACAAACACATTTGGAATAAAAAAAAAAAAAATGAATTTTATGAGTTTTTTTTTTAAAAAAAAAAAAACAACCAATGACTTTTTGGGGTTTTATATTTTATTTTATTTATCAAGTTTTTCCAAAGTGCTGTACAGAAAGTATAAAAGAGAAACATAAAAAAAACCCAGACATATAACATACACACTTACAAAGCATTGTCTAATGCTAAAGAAAATAAATAAGTTTTAAGCGCACTCTGAAAAACACCCAATGAAGGACAAGTTTTTACAGACAGAGGCCGGGGCCTACACCAACGCCTAGGGCTTTTGCAACAGAAAACGCCCGATCACCTTTACTTTAAACGCTGTTCGTGGACACCCACAAGAAAAGCAACTGATCATTTTGAGCGCAGAGATCTGCTGGATTGACAGAGGGGTGATTTAATCAGTAACCTATCAGGGGTAGACCATGCAGAGGGCCTTCTTCCTTCTCTAAAAAAACTGTAACAACAGGCTTGTTTGAAGTCTGTATTCGTATGGGAACCAAGTCAGTTTAAGCAAAACCGGAGTCCTGTGTTCTCTCTTCTTACTACCGTAAAGTCGGAGCTGCGTTATGAACGAGCGCAAACGGGATGAGAGAAGCCCTGATAACACCCAGTACAGTACATTACAATAATCCAAACGTGAAGACACAAAGGCGTCTGAACAACTCTCCATATCATTAAAAGTAAGAAAAGATTTGCAATTTAGATGATGATCTAACGATGGAAGCAAACCTATTCTTAACACCAGCATTGATTTGCTGTAGCGCAAATTTAAGCTCAGAGTCAAAAAATGGACACCGAGGTTCCTCAAGGCTAGACAGTTTTTTCCCAAGGAAACAGCCCCAGGCAGTCTCCATCCACACACCCCTTATTTCCACAATAAAAATGATTTCAGTCTTAGCCTCATTTAATTGGCGAAAGTTATTTGCAAGCCAGCACTTAACTGCTACCAAGCATGCATGAAGAGAGACTGAATGGCACTTTTCTGCCCCCATGTTTCAGGGGTACATAAAATTTGAGACTCATCTGCCTCACGATTGATGCACTCAATCCCAAACTTCTCAAAAACCTCGGAGCCTAGAGAGGGAGCTATACAGGGGGCACATACAGTTGGTCCCAGTGGTGTGCGCCTGTGGACCCCCCACCCACAAGAGGGGGCAGTGGCAAGCAAAAACTAATCCCCTAAGCTGACTGAGAAAGAGTCCTATCCTCCAAATATGAAGGGAACCATTTCAGAGCTAAGCCCTGAACCTCCAACCTGTTCCCCTAAAGACGATCAATGCGAATATTCGGATCCAACTGTACCACAATGCCTCTGTAGATCTAACACCAAACAGAACAACCACGCGTTTCCAGAATCCCAGCCACTGTGGGAATATCATTGGAACACCCTCAAACGAGCCGATTTCGTACTATGCCCAACTCTAAAACCTGACTGGAATCTATGCCAGATGTTACATTCCCTAATTAAAAAGTCATTTAAGCTGTGCATTGCACAATGGTACCTGGTATTTTTTAAATCAAAGGCAATTTTGAAATCAGACGAAAACTAATCATGTCAAATGGATCTAAACTGGGTTTTTTTTTTTTTAAAGGGGCGGAATAAACCGAGTGCTAAAAACTTACAGGTAACAACACCAGATGACAAACTAATATTAATAATAGACAGAATACTTGGCCAATTGACCAAGTACCCTGCTTAAACAGAGAAGAAGGAAGCACATCACCAGGAGACCTGGTGGACTTCATATTAGCAGTTATATCCTTACGCTGCTGCAAAGAAACAGGCATGAAACTGGTCAATTGGTTCTGAGGGGCAACAGAAACAATAAAATCATTGCAAACAGATGAAATTAGAGATCTAATTCCATCAACCTTACCAATAAAAAAAGTTTAAAAACTCTTCACACATGTCAGCAGAAGGAGTGAGTGCAGGAGTAGAAGTGGGATGAAGAACAGCATTTACAGTAGAGAAAAGTACTCTAGAATTATTACAGTTTCTGGAGATGATGACAGAGAAATAATTTGATCTAGCCAATTTAACAGCTCTTTGATACTCATTCAAACGGTTCTTCAAAATCACATAAGAGACTTGCAATTTATCTTTAACCCATTTGTGTTCAGCCCTCGTACACTCCTGCCTAAGAGCACAGGTAGTACTGTTCAACCAGGGCTGCGATTTGACTTTTCTTCCCCTGACTTTGACAGGAGCCACAGCATCTAAAATCTCTAAGCAAGAAGAGTTAAACTGATCGACCAACTCTTCTGAACCCATACAGGGAGAGTGTGACTCGATCAATGAAAGTAAAGGAGAGACATTAAAAACAGCTGAAAAACTACTCGCTGTACATGGATTGAGTATGCGAGACGAAATCGAGGCAGAAACAGTATTACCCGGCGCAACACAAGGAAAGTTAGAATTTAAAATAACAGTCTTATGGTCAGAAAAAAAACAGTATCAACAATCTTCAAGCTATCAATAGAAAATCCCAAAGATAATACAAGGTCAAGCGTATTACCACGTTCATGAGTTGGACCCGAAACACATTGCAAAAAATCAAATGATTCTAATAAATTAAAAAATTCTTTGACCTGGGGCTTTGAAGGACAGCACACATGTATATTAAAATCCCCCAAAGTTAAAATATTGTCAATGGGACAATAAAAGATAAAAATTCAGAAAACTCCTGTATAAAATCCCCATGAGAGTTTGGGGGTCTATAAATCAAAACACATAACACAGATTTAAAAGAATTCAGCATAATTAACTGAGAATCAAAAGAGCTAAAGGATGCAGAAGGTGAAAGTCTACACTTAAACTTGTATTTAAAAACAACTGCAAGACCCCGGGCACGACCAACAGACCTAGGGGTACTGAAAAAACTGCAGCCAGGAGGAGAAAGTTCAGAAAGAGAAGTAATTTCATCAGCATTAAGCCTAGTCTCAGTAACAAATAAAAAATATATTTCATGAGAAAGAAAAAGATCGTTCAGGATGAAGGTCTTATTTGCCAGAGATCTCGCGTTTATCAATGCCATTGTCACTGGAGTGAGAGTGGCATAAGAAGAGGATCGCAGAGAGGAATCATACAATGTTACCGGACTACTGTCACGTAAATAGCGAAGATTCCGATGATTAACTCCTCGATCTGCAGACTGTCGCCTCACGTACACCATCCGCCATGACTGAGGCATCAACGCCGAATATCTCAAGTTCACGATCACGGCCTCCGCCATCAAAGAAGCTGGTCCGATGACTGGAAACTTCCCGATCCTCTTCGATCTCACAAGGACTCAAGCACGTTTCCCACACTTCCTTTGCCGTTTCCTCCACATGCACAGACATCCCGGCAGGTAACACATTTTTCTCAATGCAACTGGCACAAAATGCGAGTGCTGATGCCAATCATCTCTGGGATCGCTAAATAAACAATCGGTCACAGCCGATCGAATATTAAGTAGCGTCAAGCGATCATATACCAGAGGGGAGCAAACAGAGCGCGTGATAAAACAAACAAAAAACAATACAAACAAAAGAGACAAGGACAGACTGTGGCAAGCAGGCAAACATCCTTGCGCCATTTTGGAGCAACTACCTACTGTAGTGGCAAACCTCTATACCAATGTTCTCACGGAAAACATGAAACTTATAAATGAAATGCAGCATCAGTAACTTAAAACAGATATAAAATCAGTTAAGGAGAGCTCTACAACAGATCGGCTTGATTTGAACAATTTGAACTGCAAATGCAAGTTACATATCTTAAATCATATATAAACTACAGAAACATGATCAAATCTGAAAACTATCTGAAAAGCCTTCTGTTCCGAAAGCAGTAGTGGCTTATGCCCCTGGCCTGTAATCCATTGCATGGCTCTAGGGACAGTGAGGTAGGATGGCTCAGTTTCCACTTCTGCTGCATCTTCAGCACTCTCTATAGTTTTGTGTAAAGAAAAACAAAAACAAGTGTTACTGCAACAATGGACTGAGAGATTCTGGTTTTATAGCAATACTTTAATATGTTACACTGAAAAGAATGGACAAATCTCATTTTCTAAAAGTCTCTTTTTCTCTATCTTCTGAAAAGAATGGACTTTTGATGAAGAAAGTTATATCTTGGACAGCCTGAGAGTGAGTATTGTTATTCAATTTTAATTTTGGGTAAACCATCCCATTAATAATAAAGTACAATACAACACAAAGCCGACCGCCACATTCAATTTCTTGAAGGAAGTCCTGAAAATAGTTTATGATTTTGCTCTCTACCGAAGCCCTTGAAGTTCCTCTCTCACTCATTTCAGGAGCAACATTGCTGAGAATATAGTCTGCATCTGGCTGGAAAAAATTTGTCAGTAGAACAACAAATTGGTGTTTGGTTAAAAAAAAAAAAACAATGTTATTACAAACATTTAACTTACTGTACAGTCCTCCCCAGGAACAAACAGACTCTCCATCACCTGCGCACTTTCACATGGAGCAGCATAATGGCTCTGTGTATTAAATGCTGCTCCATGTGAAAGAGTGCAGGTGATGGAGATTTACCGCTGATTACAGAACTGGCTTTACTGACAAGATGCACATTAAATATCGCATGCGATTTAACCTGCAGCCCTACTGCCTAAAATATAAAGTATTGCTTACTAAACCAAACTAACAAGACACGTGTTAACGGGCTAGATATCGGCCTACTCGTACTACATAGAGCTTGCAGAAAATATCATAACACACAAAGGAAATGTTTCTGTCAACCACTAACAAAATATTTATGGCTAATTACCTGAGACTGTCCGGCATTTGCCTGCTGACGCTGATTATCCAT
>NC_056572.1:35872156-35873247 GCF_018340385.1 Cyprinus carpio | reverse complement strand
ATTGGTGGAATAAACATATGGCAGGACTTTTACTTTCTGACCCCTGGACTCTCCACCTCTGGATAGCACAGAAAATTGTAATTTTCTCTACCAACTGAACCCACGTCACAGAGCCGCTGTGTGACTGACTCACAGTAGGTGCATAGAGTGGTGTATCGTTCCTTAAAGAAATCACAGCCTTTGAAAGACCCATTATTATAGACAACAATTCACTGACAAATTATTATAGCAGCCACTTGATTTTATTTCTGAATTAATGAATGAAGCATTTTGAACGAATAGATTGAATAAAAGGCTTCTTTATTAACACAATGAAATACCGCCACCTAGTGGTGATTTTACTTTCATAATTCAAGTTTCATTTTCATTTCATTTCAAATAATTTCAATTTGTTCATATTTCTGTATTAAAAATGTTGTATAAAACATTAATATTATTTCATTATACATTTGTAATTGCTATGTAAATGCATGTAGAGCCATCTGATCAGCATTAAACTGTAAATACATCTATAAAAGCATCTTCAGACGCAGGTTCTATTCTTTATTACTGATTTAATTTTTAAAGGCCTATTTTCATATTATTCTAATGTTTTTGATGTAAGAATTTAACATTAAAGATGACATACAAAAGGTAAAAGGTAAAAAACAAACAAACAAACAAAAAAACAACAACTGAAAATCAGGTGCCTCTTGTGGGAAAGTTAATTTCTGACACTGATCTCTGGTTTATTGTTCAAAGTGTTATTTCAGGGTTGGGATATGTTCTTATACCTCAAATGAGTTTTCTTTCAATTCATGATGTCGAATTCACATTTCACTAAATTCAATCACTGAAACAAGCACTCTGACCAACAAATAGTCCCATGCCAGTGGGGTAACAACATATGATTTCCGAAATTTGTATAAAGTGCTCTAAGAATAAAACTCAAAGTAGAAAAATAATAAATAATAGATGTGCTAATTTCTTTTCATATCTGTCATTTTACTTAAGTTCCTCCATAGTCCAAAACGCAGCCTATTGTCTAAAACAAAAGTTATGACTACATGTTCACATTAATTCATAGCGGTCTGCGCTTCGCTAAAATAGGC
>NC_056572.1:35871496-35871731 GCF_018340385.1 Cyprinus carpio | reverse complement strand
TAACCTGTACCTAGATGTTGGTTGTTATACTGTATATTGGTGATGATAATCATTGATTATTGATATAGGTGTTGTATAATTAGTTGGATTGATTACAATAAAAGTGAATTTAAGAGCCAGCGCTGCTGTGATAATCTGTTAATATAAAGAACTTTCCAAACAGTTTGGTTTTCTGTGGTGTCACTTAGTCACACACAGACATCAATAATCAGCATATGAACCTCAACAATGAATG
>NC_056572.1:35871157-35871393 GCF_018340385.1 Cyprinus carpio | reverse complement strand
GGTTCATATTCTGATTATTGATGTCTGTGTGTGACTAATTGACACCATAGAAGACCGAACTGTTTAGAAGAGGAGCGTCTCGCTGCAGTCTGCGGTGGACTTCCAACCCGGACCACATCCAAGTGTGACGTCACGTTCTCAATCATTTTGAAACAGGAAGAAACATCGATAAGAAGATAATCTGTATTGTTTGCCAACCGCTAAAAAAGAAGCTGTTGTTTGCCGTGTCGATAAGT
>NC_056572.1:35869411-35869544 GCF_018340385.1 Cyprinus carpio | reverse complement strand
AATTGACAATTAGCCTACTTTAATCAACATAAGCGTTTTAGGAGCTGTTATGATGACGAAATCAGTTCTGTATATTAGACATATTAAATATATATATTAGATTTAAGTTGTGCCATTTTAGCCTAGACATCCT
>NC_056572.1:35868247-35868529 GCF_018340385.1 Cyprinus carpio | reverse complement strand
TGGCTATTGTTACAATTAATGAAAATAAATTAAACTTAATTGTTACCATTGTTGTGATTCACGTGCTTCATGTTTAAGTCTGTGTGTGACTTCAGCATATAAGCACACACTATTTAAGGATTATATAAAAAGCATATCAAGGTGTTTATGAAAAATAAAATCTCAAAAAATGTCATTATTAAACACACACACAGAAAAATGCTTTAATTAAAAAATAGGTAATTTTATAAAAGCAACCTAATTATTACTTCTCTTTGAAATCAAATAACTCTGATTTCATGA
>NC_056572.1:35867822-35868013 GCF_018340385.1 Cyprinus carpio | reverse complement strand
ACAACTAAGTAAAGATAAATAGTTAAATCTAAGTAAGGTAAACTATTGGATTTTACAGTGTACTATATATTTTTATTTCTAAGTAAGGTAAACTATTGGATTTTACAGTGTACTACAGTACACTGGTTTCTGCATTTATAATTGTAGTTCTTCTTGCAGGTCTTACACCCTCCTTCGCTGCTCTTAGAACC
>NC_056572.1:35863977-35867787 GCF_018340385.1 Cyprinus carpio | reverse complement strand
AGTCAGTTGCGTATTTGCTAATTAGCACAGCTCGGGGGTGAATAAAGGCCTCCTGCAGCGAATCACACACACACACACACACACACACACACACACACACACACACACACACACACACACACACACACACACACACACACCTACCTACACACACAGAGACACAGTTTTAAATCATCAATACTGTAAATTACCTCAGTCTGTGTGAGATATTTCTCGTCAGGGTTAAAAATCACAGTAAATGGCTTCTTTGTGTAAATAATATAGAGTAACTTTCGACCTCCATCAGTGGCTTGATCCAGTCTGAAGGATGTCAAAATGTCCAACACAGGGTGTGTTATAAGATAATGAATAAAATGAATCAATTCATGTTCACTGGTGTTTTTTCCATTTATAAAGGCGAGAATGTTTTTTCTAGAGCAATGTGTGTCGCTCCCTGCTGGATATCTAGACAGTTATCGTGTGATTCACTCAAACGCTCTTCTGTGAACAGTTGATTGTTTGAGGGATTGACTTACTAATGGACAGAACTCAGATTCATTTTATATAAAAGAAAAATATTTTATCTTTTATTTAACTCACAGGAGATTGAGCGATTTAATGATAAGTTTGACAGCATAAACACTCCTCTCATTATGAAATATTCAAATAATGTAGCCATTGACTTGCATAGTATTTTTTTCATACTGAGGCAGTCAGTGGCTACTATAGCAGCTTTCTGGTTACATTCTTCAGAATCTTTTGTGCCCAACAGAAGAAACTCACGTGGCTTGGAGAGGATGAGAATGATGATAGAATTGTATTTTTAGGTGAACTGAAACTGATCTCTTAAAGGAAAGTTAAGACAGGATAGCAAAAGCTGATATGTTGATGTATTGATAGATTTCCAATTATGTTAATTGGCATGCAGATCAATCAGGTTTGGTAAAGCTTGTCGACCTTAGATATAAAAACATACAATCATGGTCATTTATGATACAAAACATGAAGAGGAAACCCTTTAAGAAATGCAATAATACATCAAATAAAATACTTAATGCAACTGAATATCGATAAGCTGTACAGATATCACTATTTTTAGCTTGAATGAATATTGATAAGTACAATATTGTTCTTAAGTTGCCCATTTCAGTTACGAAATTATAACTGACATTCTTTGGCTTAACTTTAAATAAGAGTTTGTGCAGCATAAGATGCATAACATCGTCCATGTTTTACTTTTCTCTCTAGTATATTGGTTTAAGCCGTTCAAACTTATGCCCCAAACAAAAGAACAATATTAAAATATTAAACTTTGAAATACTTAAATATTGGAGTTGTATATATTTAAATATTGGAGTTTTAAAATTTATGCCCCAAACAAAAGAACAAAATAAAAACAATCAGGTTATCACACAATGATTCTCATTCTCTTCAAGAAAAGAATCAAAGAAAATGTGGTTTTGAACATACAGTGGTTGTGTCTGAACAGATGAGTAAAATTCTTCCACAGATATACACACAATCCAACAACACTCAATAAAACAGCTTAGAATTAACACGCAAGGTGTATTTTGTATTCACATACATCTTACCAGTGTTCAAGTTCATTTTATTTATATAGCACATTTTATAGCAGCCACTGACTGACCAAAGTGCTTTACAGAACTACAAGATTAAAACAATAATACCATGCAGAACTACACAGACTTAAAATAGAAAATAAGAAAACAGAAATGGCAGTATCAGCACAGCATCAGACTCAATAAAGAAATAGTAAAACTGACCAACCTTAATTATTGGCCAAGGAAAACAGGTACGTTTTTAAAAGTGACTTAAAAGAAATCACGGAAGGGGCTATCTTAACTTCTAGGGGCAAATTATTCCACAGACGAGGCCCAACCACAGCGAATGCTCGATCCCCTCTGCGTTTGCGTCTGGAATGTGGGACTAATAGCACGTCTTGTCGCTTGATCTCAGACTTCTTAATGGAGTATATGGTTGTAGCAATTCAGATACACTGTAAAACCTGACAAGTCACAGTAACTCAAACCGTTTGAGTAAACAGATTGCCTTTACTTAAACCATGTAAGTTTTAAAACTTTGCAATTATGTAATCAAGTGATTAATTAAGTGCTGATTGAGCTTTAGTGATGAACAGCTGCTGTTAACAAATGATGCTGTTTGTGGGGTTGTTTAATCAGATCTTGAGAGATTTAATGTATTTTATTTCAGTTTATTTTATCTAAGGCTGTGTCTGAAGTCAGCTGTAGTTCTTGTGTTTCTCTTTTTCTTCCAGTAATCTCTGTTTGTTAACAGCAGCTGTTCATCACTAATGCTCAATTATCACTCAATTAATCACTTCTAATTATTTAATTGCAATGTATATCTTCTTTCAGTGAACTCAACTGAATTAAGTTCAGATTACTCATAACTGTTAAGTTTTAAAGCTTTAAATGGTTTAAGGCAAGTGGTCGAGCTCAAGCGGTTTTGAGTAAACCTAACTTGTCATGTTTTTAAGGATATTTGTTTACACAAAAGGTTTGAGTTAAGTTACTTGTCGGGTTTTACAGTGTAGCTAAAATCATTTGATTAGGATTTAAACCACAGAATAGACAAAATCCAAACGTTTATTTTATGGCCCTTCATGGGAATCTGTGAGGTAGAAGAGGGAAAATTTGGGTTAGCATCAGCTTTTTGGGCTGGATTTTTTTTGCAATTTCTGCCTCCAGCCTGACAAACACAAATTTACACAATATTTAAAAAATATAAATAAATAAACCAAAAGTGGTCTGTGCAGAAATAATCTGACTCTTATCCCCATTTTATATGGCATTTCAGACCCCATAGCAAGTGGAATGTTTTACTATTACTGTTTAATACAAACTAGAAAAATGCTGCATCTAGTCATGAGGAAAGGCGTGTGTCACTAGGAAAGAGTCCAAATAGTTTATATTATTCATAAGTGAATTTGCTATGCAGCTGTTGGTTGGCTAGAATTGGTTACCAGACATCCGAAACCTCGGCCAGACTTCTTCTAAAAAGAAGTTGTCTTAAACATAGAGCACATCACTTCAATTCTCAGATATCTCCACTGGCTGCACTGGTCAGTCAGAGGCAAAACTTCAAAATTCTACTTTGTATATAGATCCCTTCATAACCTAGCTCCTGTCTACCTCTCACCAAGGAACTCCTTCATCTGCTCCTTCCTTTATGTATTCCTTCATCTATACCTCTCTGAACTCCTAGTCACAGTAACTCAAACCAAGAGTAAACAGATTGCCTTACTTAAACCATGTAAGTTTTAAAACTTTGCAATTATGTAATCAAGTGATTAATTAAGTGCTGATTGAGCTTTAGTGATGAACAGCTGCTGTTAACAAACAGAATCACCAGCTCCACTTATTAATAACCAGACTGACTTTATTTCTGTCAGACGTCTACAGAAGATCTGATTGAGAATTAACTAAGGTTTAGATGTTGATTTATTGTTTCATTTGAAGTAACCATGTTAGAGATCAGTGTTTGCTTTAGTTGGGCTCTTGACCCTTGATTTCTGTCTTAGAATATTTTTTTTTTTTGGGCGTTGTAACCATGTGTTTTTGACACATGTTTGTTATAACTCAAAAAACTCAGAGAAAATATGATCAGGTATTGGTTGTTATACAGCATATTGGTGACGATAATCATCAATTATGGAGCTGTTTAGAGTTCAAAATTTTACTAAATAGTTGTTCTATAGTTAGCTCACTTGATTACAATGAAAACTATTCAAAAAAATCAGTGGTTCTTTCATAATCAGTTAATATAAAGAACTTTCCAAACAGTTTGGTT
>NC_056572.1:35863391-35863798 GCF_018340385.1 Cyprinus carpio | reverse complement strand
ACCATTGTTGAGGTTCATATGCTGATTATTGATGTCTGTGTGTGACTGAGTGACACCACAGAAAATCAAACTGTTTGAAAAGTTCTTTATATTAACTGATTATCACAGAACCACTGGCTCTTAGACTCACTTTTACTGTAATCAATCCAACTAATTACACAACACCTATTTCATCGGAGATTAGACTCCAAACAGTTCAATAATCAATGATTATCATCACCAATATACAGTATAACAACCAACAGCTAGGTACAGGTTAGATAAAAAAAAATGCTAACCTGAATGCACTGTAAGTTGCTTTGGATAAAAGCAGCTTCTAAGAGTGTGAGTGTGTGTATAACACCTGATGATTATTTTAACCTGAATGCACTGTAAGTTGCTTTGGATAAAAGCAGCTTCTAAGAGTG
>NC_056572.1:35860537-35863050 GCF_018340385.1 Cyprinus carpio | reverse complement strand
CAAGAAAGCAAAGCAGTATCAGACTAATCAATGAAAAAAAAACTCTTTCAAAGATAGCAATGCTCGAACAGCATCAGACTCAGCAAAAATAGTAAAACTGACCCTTATAGTATAGGCCAAAGAAAGGAAAACAAGTGAATTTTTTAAAAGTGGCTTAAAAAGAAATGGAAGAGGCTATCCCAGCCTACAAGGAGGCAAGTGGCCTTCACAGGCGAGGCTCCCAGCCCACATGATGCCGTCCCCTCTGGGCTGCATCTGGGAATGTAGGACTAATGCTTAAGTTCTTGTAAGCAGTCTCAGACTTTGCAGCCAAGTACCATAGTTTGTAACAGTTTACAGTGTAGGTAGCTTGGTGCATGGCTACATAGAGATTTATATACAAATAAAAGGATTTTAAAATCAATTCTGAAATGAAGAGACCTCAGAATTGGGGTGATATGGTCACTTTTTCAACTATTTGAGAGGAATCTTGCAGCAGCATTTTGCACTAATTGGAGCCGAGCAATGTGAGTTTTCGAAATACCGCAGTAAAGTGAATTGCAGTAGTCCTAGTATTGAGGGAGATAAAAGCGTGCTGCTTTATCTCGAAAGGGTTTTTTTATAGTTGGGAAGGAGTTTTGACTTTTGACAGCAGACAAAGTTGAAATAAAACTAGAGCTTACATTACACCAGAGATGTTTGGTTTATCAAAAAGTTTAAAAGACTCACATCTGATATAGCCAGGTTCGTGCTGCGTGAGGATCTGAAGCGATGAGTACCTCCCGGATGCGAAGGTGGCGAAGCCCTGGGGTTACAGTGAACCACTTGATGATCTCGGTCTTTGACGCACCATTTTGAGAATAAAAAAATTTGAGTCCAGCCAGAGCTTTAGCTTCATCAAAACAACCAGAAGTAATGAAGTGAAGGGCAGAAGGATCATTTCTCTTGGTGGGTACATACTGCCTGGCCGCATTTTGTGTAATAAATCTGCACTTATGATGAGGATACCCTATATATTTAGCCAGGATGTTGCACGCGAGTGGTAGCATATAGAGAGAGAAGAGGCAGGCTGAGAGATAGATCCCTTGAGAAGACCACAGGAGTTGGAATGAATGGAAGAGGAACAATTTCCTAACTTTACTCTGAAAGTTCGATCCGAGAGATAAGACTGGAACCACTGGAGGACGATACCTTTTAGCCCCACATAATACTCTAGTCTGGATATCAGGATAGAGTGATAGACAGTATCAAAAGCTGCTGATAGATCTAAAAGCACAAGAGCCACAGAGTCACCAGTATCAGTGGATAAATAGATGTCATTTAAAACGCTCAACAAGGCAGATTCAGTACTGTGAGCAGACTTAAAACCAGATTGAAATTTTTCAGAAATACTATTACACTTTAGAAAAAACTGTAGTTGTTCAAGAACAACTTTTCCCTTTTACCTTCGAAAACATAAGGTATGCAGAGATAGGAAGGAAGTTGTGCTGCGGCAGGATCAGTGAGCTAGCGAGTAGCGGTGTGAACATTAATATGGACACCTTAAGGGCAGCAGGGATGGAGCCGATGAGGAGGCACTTATTTACAAATGACACCAGTCCTGGCCCTACTGAATCAACAATTCATTTTAGAAACTTAGGAGAAATTATGTTGAGAGAGCAGGACAAAGGTTTCATATTTGCTATAATTTCTTTGAGGAGATTCAGAGTGATTGGCTCAAAAGTATCCCAGGTAACAGAATTCAGCAACTGACTAGAGTGTTCAGTATGAGAGGGGCTAGCTTTGCATCTCAGATTAGATATTGTGTCAATGAAAAATCTCAAGAAGCTTTCACATAGCTCATCAGAAGCACCAGACATTGTATTAACCGGAGGATTTAAAACAGATAATAAAACAAACTTATGTTTGTGTCTGTTTTCATCACGGTCTCATCTGAGCCAGCAACCATGTAACTTCTTAATTTTCATTATTTAATATCTATCTGAATGCAGCCTTCTGAGCTGCTTCTAGTCATTGCTGAGTGACCACCTCTTTGAGCCAGCTCCTCTGAGTCTCCTCGAAAACCCATAGCAGGCTCATGGCTTGTCTGCTCTCTCTTTCTAAGCAGGAGCCGAGACTGTGTCTTGAGTGCTTGCCTCATCCCTGCTGCCAAACTGACTCACGTGCGGTATAAGAAACTTCATAACTTCGCTTCCTCTTCTGCATACTACTATGTTCGAGATGACGGAAAAAGTTGTGACATTTAACTACGGACACTACAAAGAACCAATAATATTTCTGAAAACCGACACTTGTTGAGAGGGCTCTATTTATCCGCGACCTGCTGGCTGCCCGTCTATCGGCAGCTTTCTGACCTCTGTCACTTTCTGTCACATCCCGAACTAAGCTGTGAAATTTAAAAACATCGTCCCCGATCTTATCTCTCAGTCCCGGCTGGTAAGCCAGAAGTGTTCTCTTCCGTTATGAGACTATCTTGCGCCAGGCTCTCTTTCTCTCTCTACTGCTGGGCAACATTCTAAGGCAACAGCCGCTGG
>NC_056572.1:35848545-35859971 GCF_018340385.1 Cyprinus carpio | reverse complement strand
TCGTAAATTCGCTCTTCCATTAAGTTTAGGTGCTAATTCAAACAAAACAAATAATTACCTGCCAAAACGATTTAGCTAATCATTGAAACTCTAAAGAATGGATCGTATTAATAGAATCTCCTCAGTTTTACACGCAGATGTTTTCCATCTCATGTATATCCACTAAAATGCACCCAATGAAAGAAAGCGTAGCTTCATTAATCCTGGTGACACTTCAGTGATTGTTAAAGAGAGCCTTCTTTACCTTTGTGCTATTTCTATAATTTAAGTAAGCAAAACAAATCAACACATTCTTGCAGCCCGTAGCATTTTAAGCATGCAGATCGGTGTAAAAAATCAGAATGCAAGATTTGCGCAGTGCGTGTGTGATGTGTGAGAGTGCACTGCGCAGCATTCAATTCTTATTTGTTTGTATCCGTTTCATTCAAATCTTGTTTTGGGTTGTTTCCATTCTTGGAATATTTGCATGTAAATTATTTATCGCAGGTTGGTAATGCATACGCAAATGGAATGATATTCATATTCAATTGTGGTTGTTTGACAATTATTATCGCGCATGCTAGGACAAGGGAGGTGCCTCTCGATCGCTTAAATTTTTTCCGGTGCAAATGGAAATAACTTAAAATTGCTGGTGTCTCACATACATGATAAATAATCTAACAAGAAAGCGGTTGGACGTCGGGCGGCGGGGTGGGTTCTGGGGTTTTAAACGCATAAAAATTTCATAACGAAAGCAATATTAAGCTGTGAAGAGTTGTATTTCCTCTCTAATGCGTGTCCTGTGAGAAGTCAGCACTGGTGAATTTTCATCTTGGCCAGCTGACTAATTGACAAAACATGGTGTTTATTAATACATTATTGACAAGAAAATGTCTCCTTTTTCCACACTTTATTTTTTTGAGTTAAGGCCACTTTCCTTGAAATTAAGTTATAGTTTACTAATAAACTATATTGCGCCATCCAGTAGTCACACAGTTTAAGTGGATCAAACCGTTTTATTTAAGGTGTCCTAACCAATAGATACGGTCTACTATCTCAACCGTTCTGCAAGCGTTTTGAGTAACCTCATAGACACTGTTTCATATGAAAAGAGCAGAGATTCACTGAGCTTTAAATCTCGACCCCCAACAAACCTACAGTAACTACCACAAAAAACCCCAGCCCCCCCTCCAGCTAACTGAACTCGGTCGTTTTTGTGGCTGTGAGGAACGTGGTTCCTCATGTAGACTGAGGAGTTGAAACATGCCTCACTCACAGCACCCTACATCTTTTTAGTCATTATTTTCTCGCAGCCCATATGTATTATTTTCAACACGTGACCAGATAACGCAAATCATCAATTGTAATTAATCATTAGTTAAGGCTTTCAAGATCAAGCGAATCCTCGTCGTTGCTCTCCCGCTTCACACGACGCTAACGGACCCAACTGTAGCAAGCCAGGAAAACATTCAGTCTGACTGAAGAAGACTAGTTCATGAAGTTATGC
Organism: Cyprinus carpio; assembly: GCF_018340385.1. Taxonomy (NCBI): domain Eukaryota; kingdom Metazoa; phylum Chordata; class Actinopteri; order Cypriniformes; family Cyprinidae; genus Cyprinus; species Cyprinus carpio. The sequence goes on along the minus strand of NC_056572.1, from coordinate 35,858,485 downwards.
TGTTTAATAGAGAGTTAAAAGAGAGTGAGAGAGAAAAAAACCGAGTTAGCTTTCTTACACTTGGGATCTCATTATATTGCATTTAAATCCAACACCAGAAGCAACCTACACTCTCAGTGTTTCTTTTCTTGAAAATAGGTATGCATTTTGTTTATATTCACGAGGCTATAGGTTGAAATATATTTTTTAGTTCAACTTAAAGTTCCATTGTTTTAAAAAAATGCTTTAATTGGCTCGTTTCATAGACTTCATTTGTTATACTCTTATTTTCTTAAAGAATAAAAAATTCTACCAGAAAAAGGAAAATATAATTCATTCATAGAAATAATTTTAAAAGCATTAAAACCTTTTTCTTTTGTAAACTTGAACTTGAAGTAAATTTTATTTAAATAGGATACACCCCTTGAGATGTCCACTGTAAAATGCTGTACAAAAACGGCCAATTGTTGACAGTAACATACTGTTTTTCATTAAAACAGTGCATTCTGGGTAATATTCATCATTTTCGAAGGTAGCCTGCTGCTATATATCGGAAACTTAACAACGTTCAAAAGTCGACACTCAGAGGCTGTGATTCCAAATCACACCCTAGCAACCCGCATTCACTATTCCCTACATGAGTTTTACTAATCATAATCCACCTGACGAGCGGAATGGAAAAACTAATGAGTGAATTCAGCCACTGATGAACAGCTGGCTGTGTAATGAGGCAGAATCACTGAAGAAAAGAGAACCAATATCACACACAAGAACTACAGTCTGCCTTCAGCCACAGCCTTAGATTAAATCAACTGAAGAATTTAAACTCACTCCTCAGGACCCACTGCTTTAACCATCTTCACTCATACTAACCAACTGACTTTCACCGCTGTCTGATCAAGATCAAAAGATCATTATTGAGAATTAAAAGATATTTAGATGAACTGGACTGGTTTACTGTTTCAGTTTGACGTTACCATTGTGGAGACAGTTGCAGTGCTTATTTGGACTCCTCTGCCCTTTACTTTTGAACTTAAAGTTGTGTTTAAATTGCTATAGCTGTGTCTTTAGAAACATCTGTTATAGCAATATTTATGTTGGTGGTCAAGTGATTATGCTGAGTTTGGCGTCAGCATTATCTACTATACTGACTTAAAGTGTTGCTCAGAATAATGGGTATTTCGAAATATAAGAGTGAAATTAGACATTTTGATGTTTTTCTTTTAATGTCATATGAGTCAACAGTAATGATGTGAACCATAACGATATGGATTTTAAGAGCAGTTCAGGGTTTGAAATTTTTGAGCTTCAGTGTCGGCAACACTCAAAGACGAGACATCAACATTCAGCATATGAATCTCAACAATGGTGACAATCAAGGTTCATGATGCAATGCATGCTGGGTACCAGCACAGGACAAAACTTCATCCATGACTCCCAGCAATGCATTGCGGCATGAATAAATTATGCCCCTGAATTATCCACTTATTTTCTTGAATTCTTATGTGCTTGTATTTTTTTGCTTTTGTCTGAAGTTTTAGTAGCATGTTTTGTGATGTTCAGAACTTAATTGTTTATTTATTTTGAGGATTGTCACCATTGTTTGGCCGATTCATACGCTGATTCTTGATGTGTCTGATCAACAAAGGTTTTTTTTTTTTTTTATGAGTGATATTTTTTTAACAGTCTTTCATAACTTATGGCTCAGCAGTGTTCCTTTTTGCTTTGTATCAATATTCAATAATAGAAGGGACACGGGATTGGATCATAAAAAAAGAAGGATTTTGTTCTTATCAATCTATAAGCAACAATACCATTATTTTTATATTATGCACAACTAGCTTTGCTATAACACATTCCAAAGACAATCATTGTTACAGCATGTACAAAAAAAAAAACCTTAGTGGTTGAAAAGTCCTGAGTTCAAGAGCACAACTGAAGTAAAGACTGATCTCCATCATGGTAGTGAAAAAACACCTAAACCTCTTTAACTCTCAATAAGATCTTCTGTGACATCTGACAGAAATAAAGTCATTCTGGTTAGTTATGTGAAGCTGGGAGAAGGCTTGTTTTAGGAGTTGTTTAATCAGATCTTGAGATTTGATGTATTCTTTTATTTCAGTTGATTTCATCTAAGGCTGTGTCTGAAGTCAGTTGTAGTTTTGTGTTTCTCTTTCCTTCAGTGATTCTGTTTGTTAACAGCAGCTGTTCATCACTAATGCTCAATCATCAATTAATCACAGAATTATCTCATTAACTTCACTGATTCAGTTTTACTCTAACACTCTGTAGTGTGCACACATTATCAGTGTTCATTTAAAACTGAGGATTTTGTTGTGGGGTTTAAAGGGTTAAAGATTTAAGCTGAAGAAAAACAGCATGAAACGTAATTTAACAGTAATAAACTGTAATTAATTTACAGCAACAATCTGTAGAAAAACAGTTATTTACTGGCACCCCTGTGCTGCCAGTAAATAACTGTTTTCTACAGTTTGTTACCGTAAATTAATGCCGTTTGCCAGTAAATAACTGTTTTTCTACAGTTTGTTGCCGTTAAGTCAAGGAAAAACGGCAATAAACTGTAAAAAGTTAGATTTACCAAATGAAAAAAAGTTAATTTGACTAAAATATTTGTGAACGTCCATAGAAAAAAAGTTATGCAAAGTCATACACTGATAATGAGAGTAAATACTGAACTCAACTGTATTAATGTGTTTTTGCACAAGAGAGATCTGTTAGTTTAATGTAGTTTTATGGTTCCCCATTGTGCTGGAGAGTAGAGTCTGTGCTTCAGTCAATGATGAGCCACAAACATTGATGTTTTGCTGCTTTATATAAAGACAGTAAATTTGGAGTCGCTGATACAGTGGTGATCTCTGTGTTGAGTATTTCAGCACATGCACGTGTTATAGCTGATAATGAACTGCAGTGATTTGAGTAAAAGTCATGTTTTAGTTACTTTATTATTACACATTAAGTGTTTGCAGTTTTATATTAAGAAATATTCCTTGCCTCAGTGGACTCAAATGAAATAAGTTCACAGTACTAACTAACATTCGATAAAAAAAAAGGAATTTGCTAGTTTTTAAAACTCAAACTGTTTGAAGTCTAGTGGGAGTGGAGTTATCGTCCATGGCGTAGCAATTAATGGTGAACAACACACTGTTAAAAAAAATTAATAAATCTGAGTGAAATTAATGGTTGAGACATGCTGTAAATTAACATGTACTTTACTGGCACACCCTGCTGCCAGTAAATTACTGTTATTTATAACCCACAACAACCCTAAAAAACACTAAACAACACTTAAGCATTGCACAATGTTGTTGTTGTCGTTGTTTTTTTTTTTTTTGTAAAATTACTTTACAAAACAAGAATGATACTCTCTACTGTTTATAATTCACCGCAGTATATGTCACATGGTCCATGTTTACATTACAGTGCAAAATGATTTCTCTTTTGTGTAGATGGTAATGAAAGTGAAGGACAAACACTTGTGAAGATGTTCAGCATGCAGCTGCTTTGATAGTATTTGATTTTTACATTCAGAATGATTTTCTATATGATATTACTGTAGAAATGTTGCATATTACCTGTCCTTGATCCTAAAGTTTAGCAGTTTTGAAAACTGCGTATAAACATATCTGCTTGTACAGTACATAGAAAGTTTTGCTGTTGTTTTGTGTCGAAGTGATAAAATAATTCATGTAATTTGTCAGATGACATCCAGTGAATGCATTTTAGTGCCCGAGAAGCAATGATAAATGATCCCACAGTTTAGTGCACAGAGACTGATGTTGTGCTGCTGTGTGAAGAGTTTTGAAGAAGTGACCTAATTATTGAGAAATGTGTCCTAGAGATTGTAAAAACTGTAAGACAAATGAATTTTACTTTCAGAGGTGAGAGGCGCAGCTTCTGAGACACAGCAGCAGGTCTCAAACTTTTCAGACCAAGTACAACATAAGATCAAATAATAACATCAGATAACTTCGTATATTCTGCTTCTCGCGGTTGTGTTGATTTACCTGTTTCATTGGTAGATCTTCCAGATTTATCCTCTTATGTTTCCTCCTGTTATAATAACAGACATTAACAGCATACACATTAATACACTTAACACCTGATGTACTTTGTTACATAAGTAAGAGGAATGACATGCATAGAGAAATATTAGTCTTGGGTTTTTTCTCCATTTCTGCTGTCACTGATGGAGTTGGTTTGCTTAGCTGGCAATATTGTCTTGACTGCACAGATACTATTAGAAGAGAGCTGATCTGGATGATGACATCACTGTATCAATGATGAACCGTCTTTAACTGAAAAAAAAATTATCTTTACTATTGTCCTCTTGCATTATCAATACACTTTTTTTTCCTGTTTTTGACACTGTAAAGCTGCTTTGACACAATCTGTACCGTATAAGAGTGTTACATAAATACAGGTGACTTGTCTTGACTGTGACTACATACATACATATACTCAATAATCATACATAGGTGATCAAGTTTGTACTACATCAGAACAAAATGAACATATATACTCACTGCAGTTTTATTTATTGAACTCACATTATAAGTATATGGGATGATGATGATGATGATGATGATGATGATGATGATGATGATGATGAATGATCCTCCAGGATGATGCCAAGTATCACATCTCATCGCTCCTATCAGCTCCAGGATGAACTGAAGATGAAGATCATCATACTAACAAACTGATGAATGATGTAAAGATACAAGAGTGTGTTAATAAAAGCTTCACCTGTGACAGTAACAGCATCTGATCTCTGAGATCCGTGTTGATTGTGAGCCTCACAGTAGAAGCGCCCACTTGTAGTGCACTGAAACTCTGTTCAGATCCACCAGCTGAGCTTTGATTCTTAAACCAGCTGAAGTTCAGAGCAGGAGGGTTTGAATCACTGCTGGAAGCTCAGAGTCACTGAATTCTCCACTATTACACCAGATCCAGCGTAGACACTGGAGACACCTCCTGGGAGGATCTACAACAATCACCATATTATTAAAGACCTCTTACATTTTAAAAATTACTAATTTGAGTTTTGTCGATAAAAACCATCTAATAAACTCACACATGACGTTTGTATTTCTCTCCATGTTCATTTTATCTCCGTGTTTGTTATTCTTCACTGTGATCAGAGCTGATGTTTGAGATGCTGTAGATTCTTCCAGATCCTACAAACGTTCCTCCTTTAAACCAGCTGAAGTTCAGAACAGGAGGGTTTGAATCACTGCTGCAGCTCAGAGTCACTGAATCTCCCTCCACTATTACAGATGGACTGATGGACACTGAGACACTTTTTGGTGGGTCTAAAAAAAAATACAAGACATTAACAAAGTAAATTTGAGATCACACAACTGAGATTGTAAGTCACAGATGTCTGAAACTCCATCATTAGATGGACTGATAGAGATCACAGGATTCACTGGAAGTAGCAGCGGTGGCTGGTGGACAATTTTCTAGGTAGGGCTGATGTAACATATTTAATAATCTTTATCTTTATTCTTTTAGTTTGTTATGTTGAAAGTTGAATTAGGTTCACATTTTTAACAAAAAAGGGAACAATATATATCTTTATTCTTAGACTACATCTAGACAGGTTTGACATGCTGGAAATGCAGATAAATGTTTTTACCAAGTTCTGATTGTTTTTGAGGATGATTCTCACAGAACTGTATTTCTTTTCTCAAGCTTTTTTTCATGGTAAATTAAAATATATATATTTTTGTTTTACTTTTCTAATGTGTAATGGATTAAGTGTGAGGATGATTCTCACAGAACTGTATTTTTCTCAAGCTTTTTTCATGAGTAGAAATTAAAAATATTTGGTGTTTATATTGGTCTATTCTGCTTGTCTGTAAAAGTATGGCAGAAGTAATAAGGTGTGGACAGAGATTTGGCCTCGAAAGTATCTTTGTTTTAGTATATTAGGCTTCATTAAGCCTTTTTCATGTTAGCATTTTATAATGCCCCAAATCTATTCTTTCTGAAATGTGCTTGTTTTTATGTGATTGCAATCATCATACATCAAAAGGCTTTTACTTACTTGAGAGACACGTTTAGTTTATCGAAGTCCTAGTCCTGACTTTACTTTCTGGTTGAATCAGTGTGTGGTGCTCAGCCCTCTATTGGCCAGCCGCAACTGCTATTTATAGTTTATTCATTATTTACATATTTACATAATTTATAAGCATTTATATTCATTGACAAAGCACTGGATTTGTAAAAGCGACCTTCTCTGTTTCCTTCTCAGCCTTAGAAATAATCTGTAGTGTTTTAGAGACACTAACATTTAAATCTGGTTTTGTTTTCCAGAATAATGGTTTTAGTAAAAGGACAAAGTTAAAGTCAAAGTCAACTTTATTGTCATTTTTAGCACATAGCATGGCAATGGTTAAAAGCGAAACATAGTTCCTTCAGGGAGCAATGGTGACACACATATATACAGATGTACTACAAAAAAAAACACAGATGAGAGCTTCCAAAGAATCTAAGAGCTTCCAAAAAACCTGCCCTAACCCAGTATTCCGAGATTGTAGACCTGAACTTCTGTCCTAGCTTTTAAAGAAAACTTTACTAGAGGAAAAAGTAATTCTGTACTCACAGGTGACACTGAGATGAGCAGCAGGAGGATGTAACTGTGTCCATGTAAGCACAGCTGTATCTGCCTGCTCCTCTCTTCTGATGACTGCAGCAGGCGTTGATTGTTTCTGTCTCTTCTCTCAGTTTAATGGCGTGAGTTTATGTACCAGATTGAATGTTGCTCTGTCAGTAAGAGTGCAGCTGCTTTTACATGTCAGATGACATTATGACCCTCTGTCCACTCGCTCAGGAGCCTCCACCTGAAGATCGGAACGCAACACCACACATTTATTAGTGCTGCTGTCATAAACGATTATTATTAAAACATAATGCCACAGAGAGAGCTCAGCCTCATGAAAGGCACCTGTGAACAGTAAGATTCACTTCCTGGAAAACCGTCCATTTTCCACCAGCTTATCAGTGAGATTTGAAACGAAACATGTGTTCATCTTCTGTGTCACATGACTCAGTCTCGATGGTGCAGTTCTGCTGTTTGTCTCCAGATACTGAAGCCTGACTGTTTCAGGATACTCAGACAGTCTGGAGGGGGGGGGGGGGGGGACTCTTCACCGTTAAGGGGTTGTGGTCACGAACATTTCCTGATAATTATAGCCGTAGGGATTTAGTGACCTCATTATCACTGATGAGTTACTGTAGGTGCCAGATGTGTGAAGGACTGTACTCACACACAATCAGCATAGGAAAACATGAAAACACAGAATTCAGCAGGAGGAGGAGGAAAATGTTGTTTATCAGTACCCTGGACCATAAAACATGATAATCCTCTTACTCTTAAAAAGACCACTCTTACCGAAATAACCATTTCATCTCAGAATCTATTGAGTAATAAAAGATGTGAAGTTCATCATCAGTTGCAGAAAAGCAGAAATAAAAGCACAGAGACCAAGGAGTGAAAAAGAACCAGGAAACCAGCTGTGAACAACACGCTGCGCTATCAAATAATGAAAAACAAGACTAAGAAAATAATCAAAGTTGATTTATTAAGTACCCAATGTGAGTTTTGTGACTTTATTCATCTCAAACCTCATCTGTATGGTAGTGAACTACTTTGACAATATTTAACGTATGAACACTCACTTCCGAGAACATGAGCCAAAAATATTCACAATCTAGTGTTAGACAGATTTTTATCCAATCAGATTCCAACAATGAGCACGTCCCTCCTAAACCACACATGACACTGACTAGCAAATAACAGAAGACTACTGATATTTGATAAAAGACACAAGTCCTTTGACGTTTCTCAACTAAACTTCCTGTTTAAAAAGGAAATATGTGAGAACAGGACAGAAGAAAGTGTCATCAGCCGCCATCGAGGTCTAAATAAACACATCAGGAGTGTTTTGTAATGTGAATGTACCAGAGACTCACCGCGGAATCATGGAGCAGAAAGATCAGAGGAAGACGCAGGAGCCATTCTGACCAACATCAGCGTCAAATATATCTATAGTACAGCATTAATCAGCAGACTATACACTCACACAGTACATGTACATCTCTCTATTCTCTAACATTTCTAACATTAGCACACGCGTATGTTTTATGAGCAATAATCATCGGTTTTTCATTGAAGTATGAGTGTGTTTGTTCATCAAAAAAAGTTGAAGCTCAATGGATCAGCAGCAGACAAATGACTGAACTCTGTTTAACACATACACTTTTAGACAGGCCACGACTATCTGTGGAGTTAACACTATATAATGTACCAAAGTAGTGGAAACTTCTATTGTCCCCTACTCTAACATTACTGGACTAAAAAAACACACATATGCACATGGACTTATGCACATTAGTGTTGATGTCAGGAGCAGAAGATGGTGACCTCTGGTAGTAGTTTGAGAGTTGTACAAAACACATATGAGATGTTCACAAAATTAAACTGGATCACTTAAAGAAAACACAAAGACAGAATAACAAGAAGTCTGTAATATTGAGCACTTTGGACCTCATAAACTGATACACTGTTCATTGTGAAGCTGCACTGTTATGATTTTTTTTCAGTAACTAGGGTAAAATGATCACTATGATTTAAAAAGCAGGAACATGTTGTAAAATAAGGAAGTGCTTGTATCCACAGTGTGAATGACTTCATCAGTTTAGATGTGTTGTAAAATAAGGAAGTGACACACACAGAGTATCAGAAGTGTGAAATAGAGCAAATAAATCAGCAATGAAGCACATGCTGCACTATCAGCAAACCAAACACACCACAGTTAAGACTAACAAGATCATCAACAAGGATTTAAAAGACCTGCGTGACATCCAGGGGATGAGTTGTGTAGCTTTTTATTTAATGTCTATAGCTCTGAGATCTTTTCATATGCTAATAAAGTCACATAAACCACTTCACTTTTTAGACACACACTCATATACATATGCATCAAACTAATTATTAAGGGAATAAATGTTAACAAATCAACCCATAGTAGATTCCAAGTGATGAAGGGCTTAGTCAGATGTTATAACTCAAAACCTTTTCAGTAGTGATGGAAGATGAAGCCTCATGAAGCTTCTAAAGCCTTTCAGCAAAGAGGTTCACAAAGGGTATTAATTTCTGAGGCTTCATTTGCTTGCCTGGCCACAGCACCTGGTGGCCAAAGAGCTTAAAAACAAGCAGATATATTACAGACAGAGGTGTAGAGAGTCCAGGGGGTCAGAAAGCAAAGTCCTGCCATATGTTTCTTTCCACCCATGAACTCAGCAGTTGATTTCTCAGCAGAGTGAGGAATCAAGTCATTCCTCTTTCAAGTCACAAGCAAGTCTCAAGTCATATCCCAAGTCCCAAGAGAGTTAAAGCTAATGAGATAATTATGATTAATTAAATGATGACTGTGCATTAGTGATGAACACCTGCTGTTACTGAGAAAGCAGAGGATCAGATGCTGATGTTTTATTGGTTAAAATGATAGATTAAAAGGTGCACAGGAAACAAAACCTCAAAAATGATATACCACGACAAATGCTGGCTGAATCACAGAGATGACGCATTCACACGGGATTAATATAATCACAGGACCTCTGTGTTCAGCAAACCATGGTAGGCCATTCGGGGGAATTTTACTTCACATATTATGGACATGGCCGATTTGCATGGATTAAGATCAGCCAGACCAATTCCTACCATGCAACAGCTGGAGGTCACCAGGTAATACTAATCCCAGTAGGGCTACCGATATCCGAAGTCAGCAGACCTACGCAGTTCCATGCAGTTCATTTTTTTATGCCCTTTCACTTGCTAATTGGCCTCGCTTACTCAGATGCCATTGATTAGTCTACACTGCATGAGTGCACACTACCGCTGAACCCTGCAATAGAAGCAATACGTAACTGAAAC
>NC_056572.1:35847894-35847963 GCF_018340385.1 Cyprinus carpio | reverse complement strand
TAATGGAAAGGATTATTATTGCCTCTTCCTTTGACATCAGTGTGTATTTTACAAACTCTAAATTTATTG
>NC_056572.1:35847270-35847550 GCF_018340385.1 Cyprinus carpio | reverse complement strand
CTGCATTTTCCAACGGGGGTGCTGCAGCACATGCAGCACCCCTACTTCCCACGGCCATGATTACAAGTGATGAAGGGCTCAGGCAGGGACGGACTGACCATCTGGACCTTCTGACCGGTTCATCATCAAAGAAAAAGTGTCAGATTAAGTGACATTGACGGCCAACAAAAGAGGACACTAATGCAATCTTTTTTGCTTGTAATAAACTGAAACTGATAGTGTAATAGTGAGTACAGGCCGTTTGTGTTTGTACATTTTCTTTAGTGTGATGCTAATTTTC
>NC_056572.1:35802486-35846270 GCF_018340385.1 Cyprinus carpio | reverse complement strand
AAAAATACAAAAATGTGTAATCACCTTAATGATGCTGGTGAGGTATTAGGTATTGAGCAGATTGTGTATGTGGTCAGAGCAAACTTGACTTGGTCTGACCTGGAAGTGGGAAGAAATTGTTTCCTGTCTTTTAGCTTCAGGAGCTGCAGTAGACTTCAGTGTTGTGTGAAGGGAACCAGAGTCTTCATTAATTCAACTGTTTAATCCAAGGCCTTTAACATGAAAGATCATTCAGCTCCAGCTCTGTGAGTTTATTAGCTTTTGATATGAAATATATTTACATGTGCTTTATAAACTAGTTTTATGTGGCTAAACCTAATTATGACATATGTTTATTGATTTATTTGTATCATATAGATGTATTTATCTCTGTTGTCAGGGTGCAGTTTCAGATCTATTGACTGATTTGGGATCAAAATGTGATCATAAACTGTTGATCTTGATGAAAATGAGGTTTAACTGGAATTTCCTAGAAAACATCAGATCCTCCGACAGTGATTCTACGATCAATCCAATATCACATTTTTACACAAGTGATACATTAAGAAACAAATCTTCAGTGCAGTTAAAAACATCGTCTGGTTATTAATAATGTGGACTGCTGATGAAGTAGGAGTTTGTATACTGTATGAACACACGAACACCTCCACAAACTCAGCAACAGCACCAGAATATACTTCAATGGTGAGTTCATTTTATTCATTCAGTGATCAAGACCAAAATTAATGATGAGTTATCTACAGAACCTGAAAGTTGTTACTGTAACTGTGGACACTTTCTTTCCAGAATCAGCTCAACTAACTGAGTGTCACAATCACACAGTGCTGGAGTTTATTGATTTAAATGTACAGTATTGTAAAAAAAAATTATTATGTTATTTTCTGTAGGCAGGGGGAAGTTTAATACTTAGTAGTCTTCTGGTTATTTTATTTTATCCATAATATTTTAGAATTTAAAACAAGAATAATATGCTAGTACGTAAATATTTAGTAAATATTAAATCTGAATTCTGTTCATTCTTAGTTTTGCTGCTGGAAAAACTCATTCATAATGCTGATCTACAGACAATAGTAATATATCAGCCTCAAAGATCAAAACTAATTGCAATGAGATAAATGTGAAGAAATAGCTTTATTGCTTAATGTCACAGTAAGATTTAACTCGAGGATTTCAACCCCATCATCCCAACAAAATATTGTAGGTTTTTGTTTAGATTTGTTTAAATCAGCAGCAGCTGGAATGTGTTTTTGTTGCTCTTCCAGTTCACTGATGTGTAAAGTATTCAGCAAGCAAAGAGCTTTCTGTATGACTATATAAAATGTTTTAAAATACTTGTTCCAGGAACCTCTTATAGGTGTAATTTTTATGAGGTATCTGGGATACTAGTTTAACACTTTACTAAGGTCAGTGGGGAAGTCATGGGCCTAGCACGGTTAGAGTGTTGGACTTGCAATCCAAGGGTTGTGAGTTCGAGTCTCGGGGCCGGCAGGAATTGTTAGGTGGGGGAGTGAATGTGCAGTATACGCTAACCTCCGACTTCAGTGCGCTGAAACCAGACCTAACTGCTCCCAGGCACGCATTGTGGCGCAACAGAATTGTGTTCCGCGATTGTGTGTGTGTGTTCCACTGCTGTATGTGTACTTTGGTTGGGTTAAAAGCAGAGCAGGAATTCGGTATGGGTCACCATACTTGGCTGTATGTCATTTCACTTTCTGTTTGGACATATTTTGAGGAGTCCTGGGCTACAATGATTTTAAATATAATTGGTAAAATGAAGTTATGTTTATCAAGCTTTAATAAATATTGACATTGTCTGCAGGAGAAATACTCTGAAAGATAGAAGACATAGAAGATCAAGTGCAGTTAAATGATCCAAAACAGGGCAAAATACACTAATACACAAAGTAATACCAGAATGCAAAGCCAGCATGAAACACTCAGGAACTCAGTGTATGGTAAAAACAAACAACAAATTCCAGCAACCAAAGACAGAACAGAAAACATGGGCTGCTTCTGAGAAAGCTTCTAAAAATGCTGCCTCTCGGAGGGACGTATTCCCACGGGTGGAAGGCATCAAGAGCTACATCCAAATCCAAAGTTAAGATTTCACTTCCTGTACTCAGAGATACAGCTGCCTTCTGATCGAATTTGAAGGCAGAATAAACCATGTCCTTCGCTGCCTTTCATCCTTTTTTTTTTTTTTATCCCACAATCCTGTGCAATTCATTCCGGCACGGTTGAGCTAAAAACATAAAAGATACCGTCTGAAGGCTGCATTGGTGGGTCAGTTTGGGTTGTAAATGTATGGCATTTTTGACTAATCTTGTTTTTTTTTAGATGGTAATTCTTTGTTTAGTTTGTTTGTTTGTTTGTTTGTACAAGTCCAGGCATGAGTTACAGCTTCTAGGATTCCAATGAACATTGCTTAAAACAGAATCAGAATGAGCTTTTTTATTGCAGGTATGTTTACACATACAAGGAATTTGTTTTAGTGACCGAAGCTCCACAGTGTCCAGAATGACAGTGACAAGACAGGACACAGATAATAAGAAGAATAGCAAAAAACATACTAAATAGACAGTGTACAAAAAAAGCAAAAAACAAATATTATAATATAGGACCAATTATGATGCTACAGGTGCTGGTGTGTGCAAATTTGAAATGTAAACAAAGTATGGTGTTAAAAATGCGCAGCATTATATATAGTGTTGTGTGTTCCAAGATTATTGTTCTAAGTGTTAGGAGATGGATTGTCTGAGGGGAAGAGAAATGCTTTCGTGTCTGTCTGTTCTGGTTTGCTCAGGAGCTCTGTAGTAATGACCAAGATGGCGGACAGTTCAAAGAGGGAGTGTGCTTAGATGTCGAGGGGTCCGAGTAATTTTTACTGGTCCTTTTTGATCACTCTGGATGAGTACAGTTGCTTTGAGAGAAAGGGAGGGTTCAGCTCAGCAGTCGGGACTAACCCTCTGTAGTCTTCTGAGGTCAGATCTTGGTTAGCTAGAGCTTGAACCAGACAGTTACTGAAGTGCAGAGGACAAGATTCAGTGATGGTCTGGAGTAGAACTGCTTCAGCAGCTCCTGTGGCAGGGTTGAACTTCCTCAGCTGGCTGAAGTCAGGCTTTTTCACAGTGGAGTCTATGTGATTGTCCCCACTTTAGGTCCTGGGAGATGGTGGTGCCCCAGGAACCTGAATGACTCCACTGTCAGTACAGTGCTGTCCATGATGGTTAGTGGGGGGAGTGCAGGGGAAGTTTACTCCTGAAGTCCACAATCATCTCCCACAGTTTTTGACCATGTTGAGCTCCAGGTTGTTAAGACACCTTGCCCCCAGACAGCCAGCTCTTTAACCTCCTGTCTGTAAGCAGACTCTTCACCATCCTGGATGGGGCCGAAGACGTGGTGTCATCTCCGGTCTTAGAGGTCTCCACGCGAGGCGCTTCTCTCCCTCCGCGAGGCCGGAGCGGCGGACGCTGTGATCGTCGGAGACTCCATGCGATCCGACACGTCCGTGCTCACGTTAGCCCGAAGGTAAAAAGTGCACACTCACTGTTTCCCTGGTGCTTTCGTGTTCTCGATGTTTCTGCGCCAGATACCCGGCGATCCTGAGGCCCGGAGGGAGAGCCCCAGAAGCGGTGCGTGCTTTCACCGCCCGGGGTTAACGACCTGCCGCGGCGACAGGCGGAGGCGCTGAAGAGGGACTTCAGGAGCCTGATCGAGGCGATGCGCTGGCGCGGCGCCGCGGCGACGATCATCGTGTCAGGACCCGCTGCCCACATATCAGCCGAGGACACGAAAGGTTCAGTAGACTTTTTGCTCTAAATGAATGGTTATTGTCATGGTGTAAGAACAGAAACTGCTCTTTGTTAATGGTGGAATCTTTTCTGGGAGGGCGACCTAGGCTTTTTTCGCGCTGATGGCCTGCACCCCAGCAGAGTCGAACAGAACTCCTGTCGGGACAACATCTCCAGGACTCTACGCTCCATTTGACTAGTAAGCCAATTCTCAAATAACTGCTATGATGGCTTTGTTCTACCGGCTTAAGCGTACAGTATGGAATTTTTGTACCAGGGGTCACTCAATCAAAATAATAACAAAAGACATACTTTGATGATGTCGGGAAAAGGCGTGGGCTCATGGGAGTTGTTGTTACTATCAATGACAACCAAGCCATCTAGCATCTCCAGCAGAAAACATGTTCACTGGCCGAGGTAATGTATTGTGATTTGTATTTATATTTCTATTCTTATTCGCACGTTTAGTTATGGCTATTCACTTCATGAAATGCATTCTAATGTAAATGCCGCGATAAGTAACGTTAGCTAATAAAACGGTAAATTGCTAAGTTATCAGTAGCGTTAGCTTTAGCTAATGTAAGATGATATAAAATATACGGATTAGATATTGTTAGCTGAATGGATGCATACCTGTTTTATGAGAATCGCAAGCGTAGTTCGGCATCTCTTTGTAGATTCAGCTTGTCACGAAGCTTCTCCAGCTTGGAAAATGCAAATCCATATTACCTTTGTATTGTTTCTCTCTTGTCCCAAAAACTTCTCGGGTCAATTATTGCCACCCGTTCGTTTCGCCGCTTCCAAAAGAAACGTGCAGGCAAAAGCATAATCATGATCCATAACTACATAAGTGTTGATGAGGTCTATAATACTATATAAAACAATATTCGATATAAAATATAATAATCTCGATCAAGGACAGCTACTACGTTTTTTCTCGTCTGTTCTTTGCTTCTGTTGGCTGCTTGTTCACCTTGTATTTGGCGGTCCGCCGGAGAAGGTAGATAAACTAGAGAGGTCAAAGGATATGACGCCATAGACGGGTTGACAAAATGGAAATAAAGAACGTTGCCGTCGTCTTCTTCTAATTAAACTATAATTTTCTCCGGATTTGAAAGTTCGTGGAAAATACTGTCGAGATAATGTAAAAGTACACAAACTAACAAAAAATATATACGCATAGATATAAGTGATTTTCTGCATTTTTAAAGCAAGAAAAAATTACATATTGTGCCTTTAAATGTTAGAAGTACTTGCGCTGTCCAATCCTATTAAGGGACTGTGTCTGTTCCCCGATAGTGAGGTTCAAAAATATAAATTTAATGTAGGATCTAGAAAAAATCTTATCGTGGATTAAACCAGAAAAACGTAAAATAAATGAACAAAAACAATTTTTAAAGTTTGGGCTCAAACATTAGATCACTCAAAGCCAAAGCAGTTATTATAAATGAAATGATGAACAGATAATAGTTTTGATTGTACTCTGCTTGACTGAAACTGGCCTAAAACCAAATGATTGTATTGGTCTAAATGAGTTCCTACTCCACCAAACTACTGTTTATAAAACATGAGCCCCGTCAGAACTGGTCGTGGGGGGTCGAGGTGTTGCAACAATATATAGTGATATTCTCAATGTTACCAAGGAAACAGGATACAGGTTTAAATCATTTGAAATACTTATGCTTTAATTTGTTACACTGTCAGATATGCAAAAGACAATCTATCGTATCACTACGCTGCCATCTGGCTTACTGTGTATAGACCACCGGGCCATATACAGAATACCTAAAAGAAATTTGGAGATTTCCTACTCAGGACCTGTTGGTTACCGCTGATTAAAGCGCTAATTTTCGGATGATTTTAACATTCATATTGATAATACAAATGAATGCATTAGGACTTGCGTTTACTAACTTATTAAATGTTTTGGAGGTAAAGCAAAATGTCACCGGGGCCCACTCATCGTTTAATCATACGCTAGATTTAATTATATCGCATGGAAGCGATCTTACTGACCTAGAGATATCGTACCTAAAGTGATGATGTTACTGACCATTTCCTTGTATCGTGCATTTTGAGTATTGATTGATGTTGTAGACCGCGAAAAAAAAAATACCATAACACACCGAGAGGACATAGACAAACACAGGCCTCGTATTAATAGGGAAGGTATTAAACAAAATGATAGACATAACGATAGGGAGAATTTCCTCTGGGGGGGTAAGACACAACAATAAGCACACCAGAGCCGGCTGTGCCGAACACATCGGCCCGCCCCCACAGATTTGGCTGCTTGGAACTTCTTATGACAAACATACAGGATCCACAGGTGCCGGCAATCAGTCCCTAATAAAAACAAAGAACGCAGGCAGACATACTCTCGCCCTATAGAGGACAAAAGATCAAAACTTAAAAGCAAACGAAATCACAATACATGAATATGTAACACCTTTCACCCCACGCAAAAAGTGACCTTCACCTTTTCATTACCTCTCTAGTTTAGCCCCTAATTCACTCGGGGACAGGGCATCAGCCACCACATTATCCTTACCTCGACCGTGTTTGATATCGAAGGTCATATGGTTGTAACGTCAAACTCCAACGCAGGAAGAGCTGTGATTAGTGTGCGCAATTGAATTAAAAAAAAAATGGATTGGATCACAATAACACAACAATAGGATGAGGAGCAAGTCAAATATGACCTCGAAATGACAGATGGCGAGGACGAAAGCCAAAGCTCCTTCTCAATAGTAGAAATAATTCCACCCCTTTGGGCAGCAACAACACTTTTTTGAACAAGTAACAAGACAGGGTGTTCTACTTCATCAGAACGCCCTCTGCTGAAAGACACCAGCTCCCGCACCCACGGTCAATCGCATCCACTGCAAGGACTGAAAGGCCTTAAGTGGTCAGGTGCCCACCAACAAAGGTGCTGAAATCAACAAGAATTTAACATTCTCAAAACGCACTCTGGAAACGAGTCTGGACCAGTGAAACACCGCCCTTCGGTACTTTCTTAGCAAATCGGTAAGGGGAGAAACCACAGTTCCAAATTTTTACAGAAACGCTCGATAATACCCGCCCATCCCTTAAACAACGGCACATTTGTTTTCGATCACCAGGTGGTGGAAATTCACAAAGTGCGGAAACCCTGTGCCGCAACTGGACGAACATGCCCCCCCGATCACCTTACCTAAAATAAATTAGGTTAAGCTTTTACCGAATTCAACATTTACTTAACTTTACTCAGTCAGCTTTGCATCTGCCAAACGAGAAAAGACCTCCCCAAGCACGGTTCAATCTGCTGATCCCAGGAAGGAAGAACTGGATATAATACTTAAATCGTTCCAAATAGGCTTCACAAACCAGATACGCCGGCTTAGAACAGTATTCACGGAGTCTCGGGAATGTGCTTAGAAGCATTTCGCATTCCGAAAGCAATTACCATGTTAAGTCAAGGAAACGCGATCAGGAGTTACGAACGCTGAAAGCACCGTAGCACGATCCGTTAAAGGTACCTGCCAAGTATCCTTTAAACATATACAGGTTTTGAAACGGACGTAGTGGAACACCTACACGATCTAAACAGTCATCTACTCTCGGCAATGCGAGAACAATCAGCCTTGGGTACAGCATTTACTCGCGGTAGTCAGTGCAGAATCTGATAACTACCATCAGGACTTACCCACCAGCAAAACACGGGAAACTCAAGGGATTAATACTAGGCCTGCCAATTTGATTCTCTACGGCATATACTGAACTTCTTTATCAAAAGAGATCTTTTCTTTGTGATAACACGATATATGATGTTGCTTTATGGGTCGAGTGTAAATCCCACATCTATATCGTTGCTCTATAACAGACGTTTGAGTAGGAATGTCACTAAACAATCAGCAGAGAAGTTCTTCACTAAGTCCCAAGATGTCAGTTTGTTGCACCGCAGATAAATGGGATGAATTGACTGGACAAGGTTAGTAACACTTTCAGAGTTTCTCAACCGGCCCTCAACTAACACATCTAGAAGGTCCCACCTCTTCATACAACGGTTCATGTACGGCCAAGCCTACAGATGCAGTCACGTCAGCTGGTTTGCTGCTGGGAGGAACACATTCAGCGGACTTCTCACTACTCGACTCCCCTTCATGATAGCTCTTAATCATATTAACATGAAAAACTTTAGAAGTTTTACGGCAATCTGGGGAGATGAATAACAATCACGGTCGGACAGTTTCTTTTCCACTACATAAGGACCACTATACCGGGCTTGCAGCGACCCTCCCCGCACAGGTAACAAAACCAGCACTTTGTCACCCGGTCTAAAGCTTCGTTCTCTAGCTTTTCTTATCATACCATACCTTCATTTTACCTTGTGCTTTCTCAAGATTTGTTTAGCCAATTCACAGACCCTATGAAGACGGGTACGAAAATCAGTAACATACTCCGGAAGAGATTTACATTTTTGATCGGATAGCCAACTTTCTTTCAGGACTGTCAATGCGTCCCGCGGAGTATGGCCAAAGACTAAATCAGCGGGACTATAAGCCGAGTGATTCCATGCACTACCTCAGTGAAGCAAAAAGTAGCCCTGGAATTCCCTCTCCCAATCACGTTCTAGCTCAAAACAGTAAGCACGAAGCATAGATTTCAACGGTCTGGTGAAACCTTTCTATAATGCGCCTGACTTCAGGATGATAAGCAGATAAAAAAAAAACATGTTTAATGTGGAGACGTTTGAGCACTCGCGAAAAAACATACGAGATGTAAAATTAGTACCTTGATCGCTCTGATACTACTTTCGGTAAAACGAACATTGTACAAAAGAACTTAACGAGTGCTTTAGATATCGTTTCGCCTCGTTATAGTACGTAAAAGGTACCGCCTCAGGAAAACGTGTATGTAGTCCGCACATTTATGGTCAGCAAGTATTTACAACCAGACTTTGAACGAGGAAAAGGCCCAACACAATCAATGATTATGTGTTCAAAAGGGTTCAGCCACCAAAGGAACTGGGAAACAACGGAGCAGGAGGAATAGTTTGATTAGGCTTTCCAACACATTTGACAAGTATGGCAAGTTTGACAATAGCGGGAACCATCTTTCTTCAAAACCCGGGCCAGTAAAAGTTACGCAAAACTCGATGGTATGTTTTTCTTACACCCAAATGACCAGCCGTACCATCATGAGCCACACTTAAGATCATGTCTCGATAACCAACTGGAATCACAATTTGATCAACAACATTCCAATAATCAGACGAGGTTAGAAGGCACCCACTTTCTGCATCAATATCCCATCTCTGAGAAAGTAACCTGGGGTGCATTCCCAAACGTCTGCTCTGTATGAACCACTTCAGAAATAATGGGACGCAAGCGTAGGATCTGACCTTGAGTGGCAATTTAATTTATCAGAAGACAGAGATGAATCACCAAGATGATTCAAAAACCTTTTCAGACACTTCCGAGGATGCCGATTTCATACTCCCTGTGGAGCAAACAGAAGACAACTTGGTTAACTCAGATTTTCAAACCATGTACCACTTAACTCAACCTCGTCTGAGATGTGAATATCAGGTTTAACCATAGAGCGTGTAACCGCACAGGCTGAAAACACATCAGGGTGCTTTACAGCACACTCATCAGTAGTAGCAACGAGAGGTTGACTTCATTACAACTTCAGGTGGCACATTTTATACAAACTCCACATACATGCCTCCAGCTAAATCATTTCCCAGGATGAAAGTTACGTCAGGAATGGGCAAAGACGAACGAAAACCTACTACCACGTTCCCCGACACCAAGTCAGATTTCAAAAGTGAACACGGTGTAATGGAACTTCTAGAACTCCCATTTCAAAACCTCGAACGAGAGCAAAAGTACCGGTAGCAGTCTTCTCAGACAATGGTAATGATCCAATTCACGATTTCGTAACTCTAATTTTGCTATATAGCTTTGCATTATCGTCCGGGCAGAACTATTGTTCCAGCCACCAAAGACAGATTCGCAAATAACCTGCCTGATTTATCTCAACTGCTCTGTGTACCCATAAATACGCATGAATAAGACAAAATGACTGGGCAACATGGGCACTATCTTCTCTAATACATTAGAAGCTGTTGCCCCCATCAAATTGAAAAAGGTTAGAGAAAAACGTACTGTGCCATGGTACAACAGTAATACCCTCGCTCTCGTTATACTAGATGAGTCTTTAAACTTTGATAAACAAATATCCTCTGTAATAAGCTCTAGTTTTTATCAACTTCGTCTGCTGTCGAAAGTCAAACCCTTCCTTAACCATAACAAACTCTTGAGAGGGCGCTGTTAATGCCTTTATTCCTCACGCTACTGCAATTCACTTTACTGCAGTATTTCGAAAACTCAAATTGTCCGCTCCAATTCGTTGCAAAATGCTGCTGCAAGATTTTTTTCCTCTCAAATAGTCGAAAAGTGACCATATCACCCCAATCTGAGATCTCTTCATGGTTACCCATTAATTTCAGAATTGTATTTTAAAATCCTTTTATTGTATATAAATCTCTATGTAGCCATGCACCAAGCTACCTATCTGAATTGCTACAACCATATACTCGCAGAGGGGATCGAGCATTCGCTGTGGTTGGGCCTCGGCTGTGGAATAATTTGCCCCTAGAAGTTAGGATAGCCCCTTCCGTGATTTCTTTTAAGTCACTTTTAAAAATGCACTGTTTTCCTGTGGCCTATAATTAAGGTTGGTCAGTTTTACTTATTTCTTTACCTAAGTCGATACCTGCCATTTCTGTTTTTTTTTTTTTTTTTTTTTTTTTTTGATGACTCTGATAGCGTTCTGCCCATTTCTGTTTTCTTATTTTCTAATTTAAGTCCGACAATGTTCTTGCTACTCCTGTTTTATTGTTATTTTTTATTTGCTGCATCTGTGCTGTGCGGTTATGCATGGTATTGTTGTTTTAATCTTGTAGTTCTGTAAAGCACTTTGGTCAGTCAGTGGCTGCTATAAAATGTCGCCTATATAAAGAAAATGAAACTTGAACTGGTACAAAACATAAAAAGTCAGATTTTTGTTTGTATGGTTTTTCACATCGTTTTAGAGAACTGCGTATCAATCTCAGACAGGTTTGGTCAATAGTTTGCCAGGTCTTCTTAGGGTAAATGGAAAACCCTACTTAAAGAGGTTGTTCCAAGTTATTAAGCCAGTCACAAGTTATCATGAAATATGGTGAAAAAAAGAAAAAAAAAGAGTTTTCTCTTAAAACTTATGACAAAGCCTGCTGAGAGCAAACTTTTAGTAAGGAATAGACAGAAGTGCTTAAGTAAGAGCTAAGAGTAAGGCGGGGTTGACCTCGTGGCTATGGATGATGTCAGCATGCCGTACTAACTATGCACAGTGAATGGCTGATAGTCTCTGTCAGAGATTTATACATAATAATGGAGAGGCGCAATATTATGTTGCCATATTCAAATAAAGGTTTTGAAAATAAGTGTTAATTGCCACATTCAAATATAAGATTTTAAAATGCCGGCTAAGTGTCACTAAATAAACCAAGTAGCAGATATGTTCAGCTAATTGTCGCCTCTTTCATGTGTGCTTCTCGTAAAACAGTTAGTGCGCATATTTGCATATAAACAGCCTTTTAATTAACAGAGTAGAATAATCCTGGCTGATAGTCATGCAAACAAAAAAGAAAACCTTGGTCTTAGTGACTTAGGAGTCCTCTTTACTGCTCCTGACGCTTCACAGATTTAGGAGCTACTTTTAGTGCTAAAATCACTTCGTGAAATACTCTTATAGCAAAGATTTAGGAGTCCTAAATTAGGACTGACACCCCCCATTATTTTTAAGATTTCTCCTAAATCGGCCCAAGTTATGATCTACTTTTATCCTTAAGATGTTTTGTGAATACGGGCCCAGGTCAAACACACAGAAGTATACCGAAATTATACATGATATAAAAAAAAAAACTGCAATGGTAACAGACTTAGATTGGAATTGGCAGACATTACCTGTATCTACTCGGAGCCTTTTTAGTCATGTGCCGGGTCCAGGAAGGCTACTTATATGTCTGGATGCGCTGCACAAAATCTTTCAACCATGGGAAATGAAGCTTCAGCATATCCTCAGGTCCAGGACAGCAGAATGGTCAGGATGACCTGGAAACACCTAACAAAACTGAAATCAATTTAAATGTATTAAGTCTTGCCTGAGTGATGCTGAAACAACCAGGTATACTTTTTCAGCCAGGATTCACTGCTTCCTATGGAACAGTCTTCATGATGAATGATCTCTTGATCCTGGACATCCCTTGCTGCCCTCCACTTGGAGATGATTTGGATGATATGTGGTTTGTCTAAAGGTTTAATGAATCAACATTACAAAAATACTGATAGCAGCACTATTGATCCTGTAGCTTATATCAATTCCTTTTCAGTACTGAACAAGTCAGGAACTAAATTAGTACAAGTTTTTGAAACCCGTCTCTATTTGTATTAGTTGTCTTGTTGCTGCTGTCCAGACTGTCTCTCCACCTGATGATTAAAAAAAAAAAAGTATGTTAGTTTTAAAGCAATGAATAAAACATTTAAACTAATAGGTGGTAACAAATGAATATATTTTACTTGTAAGCACCTCACTGAATCATTGACTCAACTGGTGGCAGTCAGGACCTAAAAAAGTGTGAAACCATTTGTTTATTAAGATTTGTTGAATCAGATCTATTTGAGAATGAAAACTAGCATAAAAAAGCATGCATGTGAAAAAACACCATTAACACCAATAATGAGCAGATGACAGAATATACAGGCCTGTCACTTGAGGGAGAAAAGGGGTAAATTATTAATCCCACATACACTGACCATTATTTGGGCAGCCTCGGTCTAATCAACGTTCAACTTTATACAGCGGTTTATATTCAAGTTCACAATATGGCTATGGTGAGCATCATCAAGCGCAAGCGGGCAGACATTCAAAACAAACTAATTAACATTACTACGGTTTAAGTTTAAAGAATTAGAAAGTGAATACTGTATAGTTTATCGTGTTTAAATGTCAAATATTTTAAAAAAAAGGTTATATAAAATTGTATCTCAAGACTTAGTTAACGTTATCTTAGTCTCTGAGACTGCTCGTGAGCTAATTAACCAAACAGAGCATTTTATTTATTAAACTGAATAAGAAAACCTACAAAAATAAAAAACACTACTCCTCTTTGGTGACATCTAACGTTATATGAGTAAAAACTATGAATACAAGTAGATTTATCGCGCTTTTTCCTCCATGTCCGTCCTTTCCTATTTTTATTTGGTCTTCGGGGCAAAGGAGATTGTCCTGTCCAATGATTACATTGATTCCCTCTTTTCTCCAAACGCGTTTATCTCGTGAATTGCCTCTCTACAGTCACTACGTTTATTAATTCGTCATGTTTTTCAGAACCCCGAATGACACTTAGATCGGCCCCAGTGATTCTACTTTAAACATTGTGCCATCATAACGTTTTGTATAATCTATTATAAATTCTTTCGTTTTTAACAGAGCGCTGCTTTCAGGGGAGCCGCGAGTTATATGGCGCGACTGTGTGTCCGGGTTTTTTTATATTACCCCTCTTTCTCTTTACCATTGGTCCTTCTGCCCTCTTTTGGTCACTCTTGGGAGGGCTCTGAGCTCTCACTCTGCCTATTCTGGCCGGCGTTTTAGCCTTTTCCCTTTCTGCCATGATTGTGTGTTCTCTCTTCAGCTGACATTTTTTCCCATTTTTTCAGGACTAAGGATATCCTCCTTTCTCTCTACTCTTTCCCTGCTGTCCTGCCCTGGGCCTGGACTGCTCTCTAATTTTCTTTCCACCGCGATTCTGATTTCTGGGATTGTTTCTTCCTTCCCCTCTCTTCCACTTTTGTTCTGTTCTACGTTCATATTGTGGTGAGGGTCTATTTTCTGTCTCGTATCGACTATTTGGCTTTCTCTCACGGCCCATCGCCTAGGTTGTCTGTCCCTTACGGTCATAACTAATCAGAGCCCTTTCTAATTCTTCCGCGGATGTTTCTGGGCCATATAAAAGAAATTATTTGGCTCCTAATAGAGCATTCTTTTTCACTCTACAAAAATATGTTTTCAAAAATTCATTCTACACCACTTTTGCGCTACTTCCTGACATGCTGTCAATGCGCCTACTGTACGCCACTTTTCTTCAAACTGCTCTTGCTCTAATTCTTCTTTATTGGTCGGGATTAAACCTTTTTTTTGCTTAGCTTTTCGCAAAAGCTTAATTTCTTGGTCTTTCCTCATTAACTCTTCTAGGGTTGCACCTAACCTCGACGAATTATCTTCAGCCTGACTCTGAGGTGGTATTTGAAGAAAAGTCGTAGTTGGTCTTCGCTGGCCTGGTGTCCCTAAATGCAGTGCTTCTAAATGTTGATTTAGTGCACTCACTTCGCTCGGCCCTTCTACCCGTCCCACATCCTGACTTTCTACTTTGGGGGTTTCATCTGTAAAACGGAGCCGTCTGGGCACCTGCAACCCCCCAACACTAGCCTTTCCATTACTAGAGTCTCATAATCTGGATCATCTTCATCCTCATCTTCTAATTTGCCAGATGAGGTTTCGCTTTCCTCTGCTGCGTCAGAATAATATTCCTGAAATACACTTTCACCAACGTCGCTTTTAATTATTCTTTCCAGCTTTGTTCGTCAGGTCTTTCTGAGCTGCGCCTTAACACGGGCCAGTCAGGATCAAGATCATCCTCCGAAAATTCAGTCTCGGTATGCATCGACTGCTCCCTATCGACTCTCTGGCCTGACCCCCCTTCTCCTGCTTCTCTGTCTGTATTCACTCCCTTGGCTATATCCCTTATAACCGCAGCATCTGGATGACAGACTATCCACATCCTTGGCCAGTCGGATTGGTCAGTTTTCATTAATAATGTCTTAATCATAACTACCCCCATTTTAACCTGGTCGAATCCAAAGATATCTCCTGATATTTTAGGCATCGCTACACTATGGTAAATCATTATCTGCACACATTCGGCATATTTTATCCGCTATTGTGTCTACCGTGCGCATCGCCGTCAGTTTCCTCCTGAACTGGGGTTTTTGAGCCCTTCTCATGTCCTAATCGCATGAATTACGGTTTTCCATTCGGTACCCCCCTACTTTTTGGCAAAATAATATCTCCTGTTTGTATGGGCTTTTTCCTACGCTCGATTATTTTATTTGACTCGTCTTGGAATCTCTGCCCTGCATATCTCCTAAACGCTCCGGCCACCCCCTCTCCATGCTGGAGGCGTTTTATTTGCCGCGTTTACTAAGACACTAGCTTTCTTCGCGTTCGAGGGTACCCTTCTTTTAGGAACTATTAATCCCCCTTCCTCTAGCGAAAGTAGTATACTCTAAGCGGTTCCCTATATCCTGACGAAGTCTCTCCGTCGGGACTCATTGGGGTCATCCATCGTGGAAGCACTAGGACCTAGAGCAGACTCACCCCCTTCTCTCTGGGGTCTAAAACCAGGAGCTATAGATCCTCTCTCGGATCCCTTCCCTGATCTGTTTCATCAAAGGCATCCCAACTTCGGGTCGGTATATCTCTAATTTCGCCCCTAGAATCGTCAAACACTCAAACACTCTCTGACTATGCTGGAGAATGTCTCTCCTTCACAAACCCTCATGTTTACCACTGAGGCAATCATCCTGATTTCTCCCCTTATAAGGTGGGGAACTGCGTGTCTTTTCTAAGTTTAGCACCGATCTTTCGGAACTAGGGAAATAGTCACCATCTGAGCCATAATTTTCCCTGTCTAATTATAGTCAGACTCGGGTCTCTATTCAACACAATGCTCAATCCCTGAGCAGCTCTAATCTCTCTGTTTCAGGTCTTTTCATAAGCCTGTGCGCGCATAATTTGACATATGTCCCTCTGGACTTCTAGTGTGTTCTTTTAAGTCCATTTGGACTGTCTCTCTATACACACGAATCCCTCTGGAATGCCAGGTGTGTTCGTTTAGGTCCCTTTGGACCATTTCTGTGGGACGTGGTGTGTAAGGACTTTAGACCGACACTTCTCGCTATTATTATTATTACTGAAATTTTTCCTACTAATCTCGAGCCTCACACGTTGGACGCCATCAGCATTGATGGTGCCTTTGGAAATCCACTAAATATCTAATGCACATTCCCTACTCTCACTGACAGTCATAATTAATCGTTCTTACCACTGGGTCCAGATCTGTGATGAGAAGATGTGGAATTCCTCCCCGGCACCCGCAACTGCTCAGCTGAGTTCGGTCTACTTGAAGCCCATAGGATTATTCAGTTTATAATAATTTATTATTCATAAATGTAATTACTCAGAGACTTTATTGTTTAATAAAAAATTTTCGCATCACCATTTGTCATGGTTTTCATTTTATTAATGGACAATAACTCATAAGTAATCAAAAATGAAAAATAAAAGCGAGTAAGTCTTCACCATCGAAAGTGCGGCCCCGCACTCAGATTTTTCTCTCCCTTTTATAGCTTTGAATACCCCTTTGTATGCCTCCCCTACATTCTCCCTTATTTGGTAATCACACGTATACATACACAAGCATAGTACCTGACCTTTATCACATCTAATACAGAGTGTCAAAAGTTCAAATCGAAGAATGGCAGGGGTGGTCAGCAACATACACACTGTAGCGTTTCAGACCCAAACCAGACAAATTAAAGATTCGATCAGGACCATGGTTGAAACATGAGGAGCCGAATTCCTCAGAAAGGCAACAGGATGTTGTAAATCAACTCCTAGCACCACAGTCTGAAGCAAGATAACCAAACAGCTGTTTCACAGAACAGCTTTCAACATTAACACCATTCGAACAATTATTGACAATTTCAATTCGAAGAAGAGATTGTCAAATTTGGGGCAAGTAATCAAGATTGATGGTCAAAGAGATGCACAGCCTGACCATCACATGTAAACCCATGAGAGTAAACAAGATCGCTGGATTGACTTCCCCCCACCTAGCAGAACCAGACTGAAATTCCTAAGGGGACCTTTTAACCTCCACACAGAACATCCTTATGTCAGAGAATGGCACAGGAACTGTCGTTTATAGATGTAGTTGCACAGCCACCAAGATGAACACAAAAAGACTTCTAAAGGAATATCAGTCCAATTGCTTAACTCCATATCATAATATGAAACCCACACATTTGAAATCATGTTTCTAATCACTTATTGTGTATGTCTTTTTAATAACTATTGAATAGCTTAAGTATTCATATTCATGTTTAGTATGTGTGTGTGTTGAATTCTTCTTGCTTGAAACGTTTCTGACCATCAATTATTTGTCAAATGTATCATATTCTTATCATAGGAATCATGTCAAAAATTATACACTGCAAGAGCGGGAAAATTCAGACCACGTGCTTGATAAGATAACATATGATTTATGAATGGGTAGGGACAAACATCGCAACAAACCCCGAGCAAAGACCATATCTAATTGGTCAAAGACAACATTTAAGGTGTGGCCAAAAGGCGACACTTTAAATACTCAGGGACACCATCAAATTTTGCTTTTAGCCTGCTTTTAGCTTTTTCTTGTAGTTTTAGCTTTTAGCCTTTTTTTAGCTTTTGCTTTTAGTCATGCTTTTAGTCATCACTTTTAGCGTTCTTCGAGCGCCGTTCCAGCGTGCTTCGGCCCGCACGCTGCTGCTACTTCGCCACGATTGAGAAGAAAAAGACCTCCCTAGTCTCGTCAAAACCACAGTCTCGTCACTTCACAGGCTTACCTGAACTTCCAGCCAATCAGCAACCTCGGGAAACCCCCTTTTCAGCGACAACAAAGGGAACCCCGTTACACAGGCAACGCAAGTAACATACCTCCAGACTCCGATCTGTACTGGTGCATCTAATATAATTTTAACCTCATTGAGGAACTCAATGTAAGTGATTGATGGTTGTTCATGTCTATGCAATTTCACGTATTGCTGTAAAACTTGGGATTTCACACATTTTCATTCTCTTAAACTCATTCTTTCCTAACTTTCTATCCTCCTGCAACTTGTTGAATGTGAATGTGAGTGTCGTGTGCTTATGTGGTTAGATTAGTTTATATGTCTTAGATTTATCTAATAAAGCTTTATTCATATTGAAAAGAGAAGTATCTTGTGTTTTGTGCTTACAAGTTAATGTCTTAAACTGCCGATCTTGTTACTGTGCTAAATTAATAGTGTTTTCACTATACTTTGGATATTAATATCCAGCGCAGATTTGATGTTAAACGGCTCGTTCAGTGAATCGCTGGCCGTCTCAGTGTTTAGCCGTGAAACAGTGATTCTGTTCAAATTCCCTTTAAAATCTTAAATGATTCCCTTTGAGCTAAAATTGACCTGTTTCCCTTACAACACATTAGTACAAAAATATCTTTAACACCTTTTTCTGCATAGGTACAAGTGTGCTCGGTTCAACTACAGAAGTCACACCTTCATGCATTGCAAAATCAACACTGCTTGGTTGCGGTTTCATCTCCCAAGCACGCTGGAAAATGCAACCGCGTCCTTTTACACTCTTTAAACAAACAAAGCATACATCAACTCTTAAACCACAAAGATTAATATCTTCAAAGGTTAGAAAAAATAAAAGAGAAATAAAAAATAAAAATAAAAAATATTTGAAACATGATCATGTTTCCCTCCAAAAAAACTCTTACATCTTAAACATTGGAGCTTTGAGCTTCAAAGACTCTAAACCATTTGTCAGTGCTTGCAGCTCGAGATGGATCTTATTATATACTCAGCCATCTCTCTTACTAACTTCATGATTTTTTTATTCAAAGTCTCCTTCTTGCGCACCAACTTTTGTCATCGCTTTCAGCTTGAAATGCATGTCCTGCTGGTATTCCAGATTTCTTCGTTGCTCGGCGACACTTCTCAACTTTCACTTGCTTTTTGACTTTTTCGGCTTTCTTCCACCTGCAGTCCTTTAATGATGAGATCACCGAGGTCAACATTCACATTTGCTTTACAGACTCTGTTCCCTAAGGTAATGGGCCCAGCAGGAGATTGGTCAAAATACTCCACTCCTATATTTCTTCCAAATATTACACCCTCCGGATCCTCGGTGTCACCCTGGCTCTGCGGCTGCTCTGCTCCATCCTGGGCTCCTCATCCATCTGTGCAGTCTCCGTCAGTTGGCCTCCTGGTGTGGTCGGCTCTCATTCCACCATGGCTCCTCCCGCCGTCAACTCCACCGTGGGTCATCATCCTGGCTGGCCTCTGAAGCACCATCTGGCTCCTCCTGCTCCGGGCTCCTCCCTTCCACCACCCTCCATCCACTCTGCCCTGGTACTATAGTCTATGCTCCCTCTCCATTGCCTGCCCCCACTCTGCCCCACGCCCCACCGAGGACGCACCGTTCCGTGAGGGGGGCGAACTGTCACAATCATGGACTTCTGTTTTTACTTAGTAGTTTCCTTATTTGGTCATGTTCCTGTTCTTGTTTAGTTAATTAATTAGCCCCATACCTGTTTGTTTCCCACTG
This sequence comes from Cyprinus carpio, assembly GCF_018340385.1. Classification (NCBI taxonomy): domain Eukaryota; kingdom Metazoa; phylum Chordata; class Actinopteri; order Cypriniformes; family Cyprinidae; genus Cyprinus; species Cyprinus carpio. The sequence goes on along the minus strand of NC_056572.1, from coordinate 35,826,975 downwards.
ATTACTTTCACTATTTAAAGTCTGTCTTCTCCTTTATTCCTTTGTCCGCTATTAATGTTTGGTGTTAGATCATTTGGATTTGTGTTTGGTTGTGCCCTTTTTTTCCCTGTGGATTATTAAAATAACTATTTTGATATCTCCTTCGTGTGCTTTGCTTAACACACCAACTCGTGTGACACGAGTATGTCACTGTGTGTCCCCATAAGGTTTTGTTAGATTTAACTCGTTTATGCAAATAAATGTGTCCACAAAACAGACACACACACAGTGACAGACATATACGTATGTTGTTATCCCTGTACATATGACTATTTAATCAGTGAAGTTCTCAGATGTGTCTCACACATTCCTGCTGTCATTGTGTCTTAATACACTGTCATGTCTTGATTTTTAATCTTTTTCTGTCACTGTGAGAGAACGACATGAATGCAGATCCTCCAATTACACCCTCATTCATGAGTTGCAGCAGGGCCGGTTCTAGACATTAGGAGGCCCTAGGCAAAATTCATGTTGGAGGCCCCCCACCCCCAATAAAAAATCATTTGAAACAAATATGATCCCTAACCTTTTTGTTTATACAACATTTAATTTTAATTTAGCATATTTTTACTTATACAGTACAAACGTTTGGACACTTACTATTTTTAATCTGTCTCTTATGCTTTTCAAGCCTGGATTTATTTGATCAAAAATGCAGAAAAAAATATATTTTTAAAGTTTAAAATAATGGTTGCAATGTGAAAAGTTTGAAACAGAAAACATTGGTTTTCCTCTTGCCACTTTCTTGGTAAATAAAACAATTTTTACTAAAATTAATCAAAATGGATTTATACACACACACAAACACACACACACACACACACACACACATATATTTTTTTTTTTTTTGCAAAAATGTTGCCAGACCCAAACCAACAAAGTCTAGAATACCTTGTTGTGACAACTAAACTTAATAAATGTTAAATGCCAGAGCTGCCTAAATACATACATTCATACTAAAATAAACACATGAAAATTCTACAAAAAAGTAATTTTTTATATATATATATATATATATATTTATTTTTTTCCCACATTTATTTCTTTATACATGTATCATGTCAACATTTATAAATTGCTAAATGTATTTATTTTCAGATTTATTTATATTATTGTTGTAAAGGTCAGATGTGTGGATGGAAAGGAATAAGGCAGGGTCAGTCACAGAGGCTCGTGGTTCTTTATTAGTTTCTTTAAGATCAACAAAATGTGTGCTCTCCCTTCTTGCCTTTGACCTACTTAAGCACCGCCAGTTTCCCGACTCTCTCTCTCGCCGTAGACTTCAATGCCCCACATTGAACTTACGAATCATGGATTTTAAAGTGCGATCAAATCGTTCCACCAGTCCATCCGTTTGTGGGTGATGGACACTGGTGCGAATCGACTTAATGCCCAATAATTCGTTAGATTTTGTGTAAAGTACATGACATAAACGTCGTGCCTTGGTCAGTGAGAATTTCCTTTGGAATTCCCACTGGGGAAATTAAAAACGAAATTTAAAAGAGGAAACAACACTTTTTGCGGAAATGTTATAGAGCGCAACTGCTTCAGGGTATCATGTTGCATAGTCCACCAGAAACAATGCAAAATAATGTCCCTGTATGGATCGTTCCAATGGCCCGATGAGGTCCATACCAATTTTCTTAAAGGGGACCTATATAAGAGGGAGAGGGTGCAAAGGTGCTTTTGGGGAGGCCATTGGGTTCACCAGCTGACATTCACGACAAGCCGCACACCACCTGCGCACATTCTTATGAATGTCTGGCCAGAAAAATTGGGTCATGAGACAATTCAGTGTCGCTGCCTGTCCTAAATGCCCGGCCATTGGATTACAAAGAGCAGTCTGGAAGAGCATTTCCCGACAGCTTTTTGGTACTAACAACTGGGTTGTTTCTTCTTTTGTTTGAGCATCTTGGGTCACTTGAAACAAACTATCTTTTATAATAGCAAAATAGGGATAGGAGGCTGGACGAGTGGGTTGGAGAAGCTGACCGTTGATGGAACGGACCTGATCAAAGGATTTTTTAAGCGTCTCATCCTGAGACTGTTCCAAGGAAAAAGTCACCGCGCTCTGAGAGGTTCTGCCTCTCGATTGTGCTCCGTTCCCCCGACACAGCCTCTGGCATTCCCGGTTCTGCCTCTTCCACCTGTGCGTCCACCACCCTTCCCGACTTTATTTTTATATACATTTCCCCAAGAGACATCCACACTCAAATAACCCACTTACTGATTACAAGCTGGCCAATTTGTTCCCAGAATAAGCGGGTTTATAAGGTGTATAATAAGGTGCGGGTTAACTGGATACCTCTATTCATTTTGTCCTGAAATTGAATAATGGCTGACATTAATGGATAACTCACCAGATCCCTGTACACACACCTCACCTGAACCATGTGGCTCCTATCCAATACCCTGGTGGAATTAGGCTTTGATGGATCGAGGTTTGGTTACACTCTGAATCCACCAAAGCCTGATATATACCCCCTTAATACTCACTGGTATTTGGTACAGGCCAGCCTGATCCGGATCAAACGCCCCCCACCTCCTTGACTGGACAGTTATCCACAAAGTGAACTGGGGTCTCCGCAATGCCAACAGGCCGGCTCAGACCTTCCCGCCGCTCTATCGGCAGGAAGTGGATCAGGGAATTGCTGAGGACAGAACTGTGGAGCTGGAGAGAATGCCGGTCCCATATTCGCCCCGCTCGGCCCCCTGGGTGGAGCTCTGGGTCCAAGAGATGAGTCTTCCATTGGACGAGGAGGGCCATTCCACCGGGACCTAGGGACAGGTATAGGTTGAGAGGTAGAGGGAGAGGGGGCCATTCCACGGGGAGAAACCACAAGGGGAGGGCTAAAGAGAGAGATGGCTGGTAAAGTTCCCCCAACCCCGGGGCACGCCGCCATCTGGTCCTCTGCCAGTTGGATGGCCATGTTCAGTGGCGAGGACTGCATCTTGGCGGAGGCGATCCTTCCTCCTTCCTGGGTTTCTGCACCAGTGTGGTAAAGTTCAGACATGTGGGTGGAAAGGAAGAAGGCAGGGTCAGTTACGGAGGCTCGTGGTTCTTTTTTTCTGTAAGATCAAATAAAATGTGCGCGCTCTCTGCGCTTCCAACTCAAAAACTTTTGAGTAAAACACAATCCATTGCTTCACAGCTTCTCAGTCCCTTTTCAGACCATGAGTAACTGTGAGTTTGTTCAACAGTCTCCTGAGTCTCTCCACAGAATCAGTCCTGAAGTTCTGTGTGACAGTAACAGCTCCAGAATCAGGAGAATCAGTGGATGTTTCTCTGCAGTCAGTATTAAGAAACACACATCACATTCATATGGTTAACAAGATCAAAGATCTTATAATAAAGAAAGGACTAGCTATAAACAACAGTAACACAAAATACTTTCCTGATGAAGTGAAGATGGTGGGCATTAAGTGTTGAGGTGTGTACAGTGTGGTCAGGGTTAATTTGACTAAGACATTCCTCTGATTGAAGTGGAATTTTTTTCTTCTTCTTCCTGTCTTTGCTTCAGAGCTACAGTAGATTCATCTTAACTGTTGTGGAGAGAGAAAGAGATTTCATTCTGAAGTGTTTTTTTTAATGATGACAACATGAAGATCATTCAGCTTCAGCTCTGTGAGTTTATTACATTATGTAAATATATTAACTTACTGGTAATAAAACTTCAAATTGTTGTGAATTTTTTAAGTTTATTGTGGTTGTGGGCAGGTAATCTTAATTATGATAAATGTTTATTTTATATATTATTTTTTTATCTTATAGATGTATTAATCTGTTGTAAAGCTGCAGTTTCAGATCTACTGACTGATCTGGGATCAAATGGTGATCATAAACTGTGATCTTGATGAAAATGAGGTTTATTGGATTTTACTGAAAACAGCAGATCCTCCGACAGTGATTCTACTATCATTTCCAACCCCCAAACCACACTTTTTTTACTTTAATAAAACATTCAGAAACAAATATTCAGTGCAGTTTTAAACATCATCTGGTTATAAATAATGTGACTGCTGATGAATTAGGAGTTTATTACTGTATGAGCACAGAAACACCTCCGAAACTCAGCAACAGCACCAGACTGCACTTCAATGGTGAGTTCATTTATTCATTCAGTGATCAAGACATACTGATGATATACTTAAAGTTTTGTCTCAATTTTTTAATCACAGCCATTGTACCAAATAGTAAACAGTTGTTACTTTCACAGACTGTTGACACTTTCTTTTCAGAATCAGCTCATCTGACTGAGTGTCACAATCTACAGTGCTGGAGGAGTTTATTGATCAGAATCAGTGGCAGACTATTAGCATCATATCTGCTCTGATAAACGGACTTCTGCTGATTCTGCTGATCGGTGAGTAAAAGCATTGATATGATGCTGTTCTCCTATAAAAGTTCTTAATTTTAACTATTTCATTGCTATTTTACCATTTATGTGAATTTATAATATATATATATATATATATATATATTGTTTTTATATATATATATATATATATATATATATATTTTTAAAATATGTGTTATAAAATTTAGTACATACTGAATCTGACTGTTCCTTGTTAGGAGTAGTAAAAAGTTTTTGTTGTTGGAAAAAAAGAAGGTCTGCAACAACTCAACGACTCAACGCTGATCTACAGCAGATGCAAGTTATAGAACAGCATCAGGACCCAAACCAATTACAGGTAAATTATGTGAAACCACCATCATAACTTAGATGTATAAAATTTATTTCTATAAGCAAGGATTCTTGCTGAACTTTATTCCAATTAGCATTTGATAATAATAATTTAGCTTCAGGGACAACTCAACTTCTGAAATGCTAATTGTGTTGCACTTATTGTTTTTTCAGTATGCTGAGGTGGATTTTTCCAAGCTGCGTAGAAATATTCGGTCGAGCCACATCAACAGCACCTATGCTGCTCTAAAGCCACCAAAATCATAAACAAGTGTATGACTGCTCTTATGCTACTTTCCTGATGTTCATGTAAAGCAGACAGATTTAACCTGCAAGATAACAGCCAGCCTAACATTCTACATCAGAGGTTTTCAAAACTGGGCCCGTAGAAATATTTTTAAATATATAGTGCAAAAAAGTTTTTTTATTTTAATTAATGAATTAAAAATGTTTTAATTTGATTGAATGTGATCAAATGTAATAATATGACTGCTTCTTTATATTATTACTGCTTCATTCTGCTTCATTCTGCATCAAATCACCCTGCTTCACATTAATATGAGTGTTTAAGAATGTTGGTCTACTTTAATTTCTCAATTGAAAGACCTTTTGTTTTGCAATAAATGTATCTTAAGAAAAACTGGTTTCATACTTTGCTCTTTATAACACAAATGGAAGGATCTTTAAAATAGAGAATGTGAACATTATTTATCATTTTTGTGGAATCTGTGGGTGAGTTTTTTACATGCTTTTTGGACCTAGAAATGTTTAGAAATATTATTATTATTTATTCATTTTTTTGAAATAGAGAGAACTGCTTATAATATGCTTTATTAATACCTGTGTAAATTAATCTGTATAAAAAAGTAACATCATCTTTGATAGTTAACTTAAAGATTTTGTCAATTAATAACTAATTTATTATTCTTTTTTTTTATTTTATTTTTTTCATTTGTAATTATTTTCTGGATGGAAAATATTGTTTTATTATTAAACAATTAAACAATATAGATATGGACCCCTTTAATACCTTTAATTGTTATATCTACATTAAATTTGCAATTAGATTTACAATTGTTTTTAATATAGAAAAAGTATAGAAATATATAATGTAAAACAGAAATTTTATTTAAACAACTACACAAGTAATAAAATACAATTTTAACATTGTATTAAATAAAGTCATAGTCTTTATTGATGAGTTTCTGACTGTATGAAACACATCCTTGTCAAATACAGTGGTAAATAAATCACAAATTAATAATAAATAAACCTAATAAAAGTCTTATGAATTTGTATGTACTGTTTTGTGTGTGCATATAGGCATATATGATACACGCTGCACAGTGTGGTTAACTCAACTGAAGTGGCTAAACCAAAACCAGAAATATGTTCCACTGGTTGGTCACTTGACAACCAATGACAAACAACATCTGTCACCTTTGTCTAGAGTGGAGGTTTAACCTTAACTGAAAGCAGGGCTCTTTTTTTTCCGGTATTTTTTTAATGTGACATGTATCTCAATTCTCACAGTTGTCTAAACTTCAAGTGGAAAACCAAGCAGTGTTTCAGTTTGCTCGCTGTTTGTATACTAGATCTACATATTTACTGTGTCAGATAATTTGATTTTATTAAATGCTGTAACACATTCACTCTTGATACTGAGTGATTTATTGCTGTGAATACCCAACCTTTAATAGATTCCAAATGTTTAAAGCCGTCTCACATGGATCTACTGTATAGGGTCTTTCTCAGAGGCTTTGATAAAAAAAAAAAAAAAAAAAAAAAAAAAAAAAAAAAAAATTCCTTATTATTGCTGAAAACCTAGGGCTCATGGAAAAAGTAAAAGAAAAAAAAATGAGTAGTGCAAGTATTGCAGTTTAGAGAATGGATTGATGGCATATAGGGATTTTAAATAATATAGAAAATGTGTTTCATTTAATCTGGCTATCATTGTTTAACCCACATAAATATAAAAATCAAGTTTCACAGATTGATGTATTAGATGAAAATGTTTCTATTCATGTTCGTTGCATTTACATAGTACAGGGATCTCCAACCCTGCTCGTGGAGAGCTTCCATCCAGCAGACTTCAGTTCCAACCCTGCTCCAACACACCTGTCTGTAATTATCAAGTAGCCCTGAACACCTTGATTAGCTGGTTCAGGTGTGTTTGATTGGGGTTGGAGCTGCAATCTGTAGGACAGTAGCTCTCCAGGAGCAGGGTTGGAGACCACTGACATAGTATGTTTAGAAAATAATGATAATACCATGGTACTTTTTGGTACTTTGTTGTGTGACATGTATACTGTAAAGTGTGAGTCTGTCTTTGCAAACACACAGAACCTGTGGTAATGATCTAGGGCGGACCCTGTTTCCCAGCCATCTTATAATCAGTGGTCTACTTCCAGTTTTGCAAGGTCCCTTGAGGAACCTGTGGTAATGATCTAGGGCGGACCCTGTGGGTCACTTATAAGCCCAGGGCGTAAAACCAAGCAGCGTATGTGTGTTGTCTCGAGTAGCATATGTGTGTTGTGGTGGAGGGGTGTTGACATGGTGATTAACAAAAGGCGGCGAGTTGGATTATCTCTTGTATCAAATTGTTTACTGGTTTATATGGCAATGGCTAGTTTATTTATATAGCACATTTTCGTACACAATGGTACTTCAAAGTGCTTTACATAAAAGAAAGTAAAAATAACATGAAGAAAAATAATAACAAAAATAAAACAAGCCAATTTTAAAACATTGGAAATGATTTAAAAATTGACTTATTTCAATTAATTTCAAAACAGTTAAAAATAGAAAATGATTTTTACATAGAATACAGTGAATACGTAAAATACAGTTCAATCAGTTCGGACATCGCACAGTGCTCATTCAACAAATGCGCAGCTAAACAGATGAGTTTTTTTGAGTCTAGATTTAAATGTGACTAATGTTTTTAGCACATCTGATCTCTTCTGGAAGCTGATTCCAACTGCGGGCGGCATATTAAACTAAAGGCGGACTCCCTTGTTTTGTGTAAACCCTTGGTATTTCTAACTGACTCGATCCTAATGATCTGAGTGGTCTGTTAGGTTTATATTCAGTGAACATATCTGCAATATATTTTGGTTCTAGGTCATTGAGTGATTTATAAACGAGTAAAAGTACTTTAAAATCAATCCTAAATGTAACTGGAAGCCAGTGTAAGGACCTGAGGACTGGGGGTGATATGCTCAGAATTTCTGGTTCTAGTCAGAATTCTGGCAGCAGCGTTCTGGATGAGGCTGCAGCTGTCTAATGGTCTTTTTTTGGGAAGGCCGGTGAGGAGACCATTACAGTAGTCCACCCTTGCTGGTGCTAAAAGGCATGGAAACAAGTTTTCTCTAAGTCTTGACTGGAAACAAAACATCTAATTCATGCAATGTTTTTTAGATGATAGTATGCTGATTTTAGTTACTGCTTTGACATGACTACTGAAACTAAGGTCTGTCTCCAGAATCACACCAAGATTCTTGACTTGATTTTTAGTTTGATTTGTCCCCTAGAGTCAAGGTATGCATAAACATTGAGAAAAAACAAAAACTTCATCTTTGTTTCCAAATGCAATAACTTCAGTTTTTTTTCCTTGTCTAACTGAAGAAAGTTCTGGCACATCCAACTATTATTTTCATCAATACATTGGCAGAGGGGGGTCAATGGGGTCTGTCATTTTGGGGCTGTTTTCATTTGGCGATAAGGGCTAGGTTAATCTGTGTATCATCAGCATAGCTGTGGATAGGCAATTTGGTTCTTTCTCATTAATCTGACTTAGTGGGAGCATATACAGGCTAAACAAGAGCGGTGCAAGAATTGAGCCTTGTGGGACTCCGCATGTCATGGACGCCCACTTAGACTTATGCTCTCCTAGACTCACATAATAGCCTCTCCCTTCTAAGTATGGACCTAAACCATTTGAGTTACCATCCCAGAATGCCCGACCCAGTTTTCCAGTCTCTCTAGTAGTATGTTATGATTGACAGTGTCAAACGCAGCACTGAGATCTAGCAATACCAGCACTGATATTTTGCCAGAGTCAGAATTTAAGCGAATATGATTTGTTGTGTTAGTGAGTTTTGTTTTTTTTCTGTGATGCAGTCGGAAACCAGATTGAAAATTGTCCAGGTATCCATTTGAGTTTAAGTATTTGTTCAGCTGATTAAAAACTACCTTTTCTATAATTTTGCCTATAAAAGGAAGATTATATATTGGGTCTGTAATTGCTCAAAATGGTGTTGTCAAGATTGCTCTTTTGGAGGGGCTTAACAACTGCAGTTTTTCAGGGAGTTTGGAAATGTCCCAGAAAGAAGTGAGGCGTTCACCAGTTTCTAAGAGATCTGCTTTCTAAACAGTTAAGCACACTTTTGAAAAAAAGATGTGGGAAGTGTGTCAAGATAGCAGGTTAACGATTTTAGGTGCTGCACTATTTCTTCCAAAATTTTGCTATCAATTGCTTCACAAATTAGACATAGTATCTTTTGATATTGCGTCCAAATCTGTCCTGACCTCTGCATTGCTTGAGGATGTGCTAATCGCCTTCCTGATATTTAATGATCATATCAGAAAAGAAGGAAGCACAACTCTTGCATTTGCTAACTGAGAGCATTTCACTGGGAATCTGACTTGCGGGGTTTGTCAGGTCTCTCAATAGTGGCCAAAAAGAGTATGAGTGTTTGTTTAAGTTACTGTTTATAAGGTTTGAGAAGAAATTTTGTCTAGCTGTGGCTAGTTTCACACTGAAAGCATGGAGGCTGTCTTTAGAGATGATATAGTGAATTTTAAGTTTCGTCTTCCGCCACATCCGCTCGGCTTTTATGCATTGTCTTTTCATAGTCCTGAACTGCAGTTGATCTTCTCCAAACTGATTTCTGTCTGTTTGTTTTCTTACTGACTATTATTGGAGCAATATCATCAATAACATTCTGAACTTTTGAGTTAAAGGAATCAAGGAGAATATCAAGCAGAGTCTGCAGAAATGCTTGGTGTTAAAGATATAGCCTCCATAAACCGCACACTAGTGTTCTCGTTAATGCATCTCCTTCTGACAGAGACAGATCTAGATTCAGTGGTAGCAGAGATCAATATATCAAAGAAAATACATTAGTGATCAGATAGTGCTACGTCCTTAATATCAATGGATGAAATGTTTAGACCCCTACTGATGATTAAATCTAGAGTGTGTCCACCTTTGTGTGTGGGTCCATGCACATGCTGAATCAGGTCAAAAGTGTTTACAACCGTTATCATTTCTTCTGTAGTTTTGTTTTCTGCATTATCTATGTGAATATTAAAAAATCCCCTGCAATAGCAAAACAGTCAAACTCTGAGGAAATTATTGATAACAATTTCTGTGACCTCTTCAACAAAGGCTGGAGAGTATTTTGGAGGCCTGTAAATAATGATAAACAGAATGCTTGGAGCACCTTTCAGCGCAATTCCTAGATATTCAAAAGACAAGTACTGACCAAATGAACACTTGCTGCTTGCATTGATAGACATCTTTAAATAGAGCAGCTACACCTCCACCTCTCCTAACAGTCCTGCAGACACTCATGAAAGTAAAGTTAGGAGGGGCTGCTTCATTGAGGACTGCTGCACTGCAGCTGTCTTCTAGCCATCTTTCGTTTAGAAACATAAAATCCACATTGTTTGTGGTTATAAAGTCATTGATTAGAAATGATTTATTTTTTAGTGAGCGAATGTTTTTTTTAAAAATGCTAACTTGATGTCTTTACATCAATCTTAGTTTGATGCATAATAGGCCACAGATTAGATGAGTTTTGCCCTTCGGCTTGAAAAGGCCTTGGACTTTCTATCACGTGATAAAGCTGAAATAGAGAGAGCTACAGGCACACTAGGTTCCCGCTTGTTCTGTAAACATTTGTGAATGTTGCTGCTATTATAGCGGGGACCTGACACATATCACTGAGAGCTGCTATCAGTTGTTTTTGGTTCACCTACAGCAGATGGAGGGATTGGGCCCTGGCGTTGTGGCAGCGGTCGGAGAGCTCTCACAGGAGCAGGGCCCACAGGCTTTGGTGGTTGGGGGGCCCGCCGTTTTTTTGTTGATATCTGTGGGCTTGCAGCGAATGAGTGGGAGAGTTTAGTCCCAGCATACACCAATTCCTCCACTCATCTGGTGATGAGTCTTGTAGCTGTTTTTGAAACATCACAGTCTGTCTGTGAGGAGCTCTGTGGGCAGGGCTCAGCCGGGATAGTGTCCATCAGCAGTGCTTGTTGTGGCTGCATGGTGTTAGCAGTGTCCTTGTGGGATATGTTCAACCACATGATGACTCGGACCTGGTGTGTGTGTGCTGAATGGATTGACAAACTCTGCTGAAGGATGGTGGAGGGAGAAGTAGATATTGTCCTTAAGCACTCTAGCACCAAGTTTGTTTGGGTGGAGGCCAGATCCGGTTTAAACAGTTGTCTATGGCCCCAGAAAAGATTTGAAGTTGTCGATGAAATTTACTCCTATTATATTTATATTTATATTTGTAGCCATGTATTTTCAGCCCAAGCAACGGAGAAGGGAAAACTTATTTGTTCCCCTTGCTGGGGAGTTGTCCACTGATGAACGACTGAACTTTGAGTCTTCGAAGTGTTTCAAAGAGTTCACTGAAGTCCTTCTTAAGCAGTTCTGACTGCTCTTTCCAAATATCATTTTCCCCAACATGGATGATGATTCGTTTTGCAGTCTTGTGCTTCATCAGAATGTTCTGAAGTTCCTTGTTCACATCAGATACCATTGCTTGGGGAAGGCAGCATGTTGTTGTATTTCTGCTACTAATGTTTCTGATAATAGAGTCACCCACTATCAGAGTGCCTGGGCTCGCTGCGCTGCGCTCTGAGCTGAATGCCGCTGTCTGCTCGACCTTGAGTGCCTGTTAGTAGCGGTGTTAACTGTACCATGAGCTCTGAAAAAATCCCTTATGGCTGATGTGTCAATAGAAGTAACATAGTTCTGAAAGTGACCACCCCACTAGGCGTCAGTATTGATAAAGTAAATTAAAATATTACCAGGGCCAGGCCTATAGTCCTGGTAAAAATTGTCTTCAGTTTGACACATTATTCATCCAAGAAACGCATGGCATGCAAAAGCAAGGCCTTTTGTATTGCACGTATTAAAGCATTGTTGTATTGTATTGGACAATGCATTATTGGACATGATGATATTGAATCTTTCTTTCTTTCTCTTCTTTCTTTTTCTTTTCTTTATTTATAAAGCCCTTTCAGCACAACTCATGGTTGACCCCAAGTGCTGTTTGTAAATGCACATTTGCTTTTGTTAACACTGTCAGGTAGGGTTTTAGTGTAGGTATGTTATTTTCCAAAGTAATGTTGCATAAACTCTTTTATTGCCACTCAGCAGACATTTGTGCATGATACAGTGTAATAAAACATTTAGTCATGTTTATTTTCTTCTGAGAAAATGTATCATGCTTTTTAGCTCCACTCACTGGGAGATTTCACTTTGAATCTAGGAAACGTGCAAGAAGCAGTGTAATATCATTTTTGCAAAAATGTTGCCAGACATCAGGAGAATCAGTGGATGTTTCTTCTGCAATCAGTCTTAGTTTTAAGAAACACAAGTCATATTCAGATTTAACAAGATCAAAGATTTTATAGCAAAGAAAGGGTTAACTATAACAACAGCACACAGAATAATTTCCTGATGAAGTGAAGATGGTGGGCATTAAGTGTTGATGTCGTGTACAGTGTGGTCAGAGTAAACTGACTTAGACTTCCTCTGATTGAAGTTGAAGGGTTTTTTTTCTTCTTCCTGTCTTTGCTTCAGAGCTGCAGTAGATTCATCTTAACTGTTGTGTGGAGAGCGAAGCAGATTTCATTCTGAAGTCTTTTAATCACGACAACATGAAGATCATTCAGCTTCAAGCTCTGTGGGTTTATTACATGATATTAATATATTTACAATGCTGGTTATACACTCCAAATGGGCATGAATTGTTTTACGTTTTTAATGTCATTGTGAGCAGATAATCTTAATTATGATGCATGTCTATTTTTCTTTTATCTTATAGATGTATTATTCTGTTGTCAAGCTGCAGTTTCAGATCTACTGAGTGATCTGGGATCAAATGTGATCATAAACTGTGATCTTGATGAAAATGAGGTTTATTGGATTTTACTGAAAACAGCAGATCCTTCCGACAGTGATTCTACTATCATTCCCAACCCCCAAACCACCTTTTTACCCTAATAAAACATTCAGAAAGAATATTCAGTGCAGTTTTTAAACATCGTCTGGTTATAAATAATGTGACTGCTGATGAATTAGGATTTATTACTGTATGAGCACAGAAACACCTCCAAAACTCAGCAACAGCACCAGATACTGATGTGTTTATCTACTACTTCATCTATAACTGAGACTGACGGTTTGTTACTGTGGACACTTTCTTTTCCAGAATCAGCTCATGTAACTGAGTGTCACAATCATACAGTGCTGTGGTTTATGATCAGAATCAAACACAATGCCAGATTATTATCATCACATCTGCTCCGATGAACGGGCTTTTGCTCATTATTCTGATTGGTGAGTTTTTTTTTATTTTTTATTATTATTGTTCTAAAAATCATCAATTTGAATACACATTAGTGTAAAATGATCAATATAATTGCTCTTCTCTGTAGGCTCAGTATTTTTTAATTACTAGTCTTTTGACCAATTGTCTCAATATATATTTTTATAATTTAAGAAACAATAATATACATACCGTTAGTAAACATTAAATCTGAACTCTGTTCATTCTTAGTTTTTGCTGTTGGAAAAATAGAGCGGCTGGAAAAACACGTTTATAATGCTGATCTGCAGACACAAGTTATATATCTTCATCAAGATCCCAAACCAATTGTAGGCACAATGAGGTAAATGTGAAGAAATAGCTGTATTTATTTATATATTTATTGCTAAATGTCATTACTGTAAGTTTTGTTAATTATTGAGGATTCAGTATACTAAATATTGTAGCTTTTTGTTTGAATTCATTTAAATTGACTACAGCTGAATGTTAATTTTGTTTTCCTTATTCCTCTTTCAGGTCATTGAGATTGAAAATATTTCAGCAACCTACCAATAAATTATTGTGAATTATTAAGTATTATTAATTGTGTGTGTGTATGTGTGTGTGTGTGTGTGTGTGTGTGTGTGTGTGTGTATTACTGTTTTTTTTTTGTGTGTGTGTGTGTATTACTGAAGAAACTACATAGTGTAACTCCACAGACACATGCTGAAGCTGCTAACCAAAACCACAAATATGTTCCATTGGTTGGTCACTTTGTCATTTAACAACCAATGACAATTAGAGTTTGTCACCTTTGTCTGGAGTGTCAGTTTAACCTTGAACTGTATGTTGTTGTTTTTTTTGTTGGTTTTTGTTTTTTTGTGTTTTTTTTATACATTTTTACATATCTCCGTTCTCACAGTTATCTTTTGTACCAACTGTACCTACTGTACCAACAATTAATTTGCATTCAGCAAAAATCTACACAGTGTAACTACACATACTGCACACACTGTGGTTAAACTGAACTGAAACTCTAAGCAAAACCATTATGTTCCATTGGTTGGTCACTTGGTCACTTGACAACCAATGACAAACAGTGTATGTCACCTTTGTCTAGAGTGGAGGTTTAACCTTGCAACCGAGTGCAAGTGTTTTCTCCAGTAACTTTACACATTTAGGTATCTCAGTTCTCACAGGTGTTAAACTACAAAAACAACAGCATTGGCAGTAATTTCTTCTTTTTTCCTGTATATCTACACATTTAAAGCAACTGTGTTTTTTTTTTTATTTTTTATTTTTTTACCCTTGAAATATCACTTTTCAAACTCATTCTGATGCTACACAGACTTCTAATATGGTGAATGGTTTGTATCTTTCCCCCCACTCCCCACCAAACGTCTATTCTGAGAGTATATAAGAGGACATTTAGACCATTTTCAAAAAAAAAAAAACAAATATATATATATATTTTATGTGTTTTGCTATTCATTTACATGACAACTGCGTTTTTGGGAGTCTGAAAATGCAAACTTTTGAAAGCAGGTTTGAAACTGTACATTTTTGAAAATCATACCATTATTGTCTAGTGCAAACTACAAAAAAACGTGAAATTTGTGAAAACGGTGACATCATGCACATGCATATTACTTGTTTGTGTAGTGTTTCTTTACAAAGTGACATAGTTCAACTATTTTGGCCTGGCATGCTGCGTTTTAAGCCGTTTTTGCAGATCCATGTGAACAAGGATCCTTTTGACAATGTTGTCGTCTGTATGTGAATGCCAAAGGAAATGCAAAGGAAAGTTTGATGAGCGGGTATGAACTTCAGTGAAAAGGGTGGATTGCTTTACGGCAGAAACAAATGCACGTACACTATACAGCTAGACAGATAGTGAATCTCACTCACTTCTATACACTTGTTCTTAGTCTGTGTAAAAAAAAAAAAAAAAAAAAAAAAAAAACACTGCGACACCCACTGGGGAAGTTTAAAAACTCATTAAAGATTTTTTAAGATATTTAGGCCTTTAAAAGAGCCTCTCTATAGCTGAACAAAATATTAAGAAATGAATCCTCTGTGGGTCATTCATGATAGTTCAGAAAGGTGAAAGGTGTATCACCACCTGTTTTAGTGCATTAATGTATGTCTTGTTTTAAACATTTTAAGGGAGCACATTCTCTAGATATTACCTTGTGAATATCAAAGTCATACATTATAGTCATGCATTATTAAACAATGAATCAACTCAAATGGGCATGAATATATAACAGAAACTTAAATACACATTTCTGTGAAAGCATGTGTTTGACAGTTGCAAAATTGAATAGTGTTTACTGTAATGTTTTCTAAAGCAGGTAAATACAATATTTAATATGAAATATATCACTCATTGTTCCAGTTAATAATCATTTTTGATCAAGGTAATGTATGTTACATAAATATACATTTATTACTACAGTGATAACACATCTGTAATATTGCTATGAAAATAATCAATTGAATTAATCAAATAATTACATTTTTTCCTTTTAATGTTTCGATGGTTTGGAGGATGAGTACAGGAAAACATTATATTATTTAAAGCAGAGATCTTCAACCCTGCTCCAGGAGACCCACTGTGCTGCAAAGTTTATTTCCAATCTGCTTCAAACACACCTGCCTGTGATTTTTCAGTCCCTGAAGACCTTGGGTTCTTCTCAATTCTTATTTGTGCATCCACGTTTCTTTTCCCCTTGTCCTTTCCTCGTCTCTTACTGTAGCTCCACCCCTTGGTGATGCGAGGAAGGACGTAAGGAAAAGATGCGAGGTAGGAGGAGTTTGAATCAAGTGAAAATGATATATCTTCGCGCCCTTTAGTGTCACTTCACATCCTCCTCAGCTGCGCTAACGTTTCTCGCCCTTCTGTTGTTAAAGTTTCTAACATTATAATAAAGCCAAGATGCCCTTATTTAAAATCTATGGACATGTATAGTTTATTTAACACTGCAAAGCTAAAATAGAATAAAAATGATGTACAAACCGAGTGAAGGGGGAAGAGAAATTATACTTGCGTCAGGTTTTTCGATGTGAAACAACCTTCTTCAAAGTATCCACCTGTGTATTCTCCGTCATAGCTCCTTCAGGAAGCCTCCTCACTCCTCGATTCTAACAATCTAGCAGTTGCAATTAAGAATTGAGTGGTCCTACAAGATGGATGAGCTCGATCGTCCTCTGCGGTCATAGGATGGAGGACTTGGAGAGCGAGGGAGGGAAACGATGGAGGGATATGAGAAGCACCCCTTGATTAGCTACTTTGATTGAAGCTAATGGGGCCTGTCCAAGTGCTCGTCTTTATGGTTCATGCTCACACCAGGACATCCACCATGGCTCCTCCCTCCTGTGCTCCACTGTGGGCCTCATCCTGGGCTGGTCGCCGGACCACCATCTTCCCCATGGCTCCTCCCACCCTCCACCCCCCCACCCCCACATGGACGGTATTTGTTCTCTGAACTGTGTTTGCTTTTATTTTGCTTCCTCGTCCCCCGCACAGAACCCCCACCCTCATTCACTCAGAGGAATCTTTCACCCGGGGCGAGGATGCAGGCGGAGGGTGGGGGGATGGTATTTGTCCGGTTCATGGTTTTGTTTTCTGGCTTCTAGTTTTTTCCCCCTCTAGTTTGTTCTGTGGTTTTGTGAGTAGGCCTGCACGTTTATTTTTTCTCCAGGCCTTACACTCCCTGTATTATTTCAGGTCATGGTGTTTCCTTAGCTCTTTGTTGATCTTGATTGTGTTTTGTGCTATGTTTATTCCTACAATCTCCCTGTGTTTGTTCACTGGTGAAGGTATAATTATTCATTTATTAATTAATTTTATTATTTATTTACTAATTATTACAGTGAATGCAAGTGTGGGTATTTAAAAATTTGTGCCCCAAAACTCCAAAAAACTCGCAGGGGTGTCTACTCCTGCTCATGGAGGGCCAACATCCTACAGTTGTAGCTTCACAACCAGCTTCAAACACAATTGCCTAGAAGTTTCTAGTGAGTCTGAAGACCTTTAATAAACCATGGACTCCTGAGACCTCTACTCCACAGATCCGACCCTAAAGCTTGTGTGTCACATCTTTAGATCTAGAATCAGGAAATCTGTTTGTAATGAAATGAAACATGTAATTATACAAACTCCATATATATATGAAGTGATGTTGGTGATGGGTGTCAGGTAGAGCTGTCAGTCATCAAAGTCCAGCTTGTTGAGTCCAAAGACAAGTCCAAGACCAGGACAAGTCAAGGACCGAGTCAAGAGTCCAAGGTCAAAAGTTTTGTGTCCCAAGTCAAGAACCGTGTCCAAATGAGAGAAAAAACGGATCCTCTTCAAGACCACATACTTAACTCTTCAAACTGGGGTCTCTAAAACTAGGATCACCTGGAGCGGCCAATGCCCTGCAGAGTTTCCAACTGGCCTTAACACACCTAATCTGGAAGTTTCTAGTGGTGTTAGGAAAGAGCTTGATTAGCCGGTCTCAAGTTTGTGTTTAATCAAAGTATATAATTTATGTACTTTATTTACATTTTTATTTACGTTTTAATGCTGCTCGTTTTGCTGGACATTATTGTCTGTGTGTTTCAACAAATTTAAAATGACTGATGCCTTGGCGCATGCGCCACACAACACGCAAAGCTCGGGATATGACGCACAGGTGGCAGCAAGTTAAGACTAGAAGGGATACGTTTGGCTTTTCTTTTCCTTCTTTTTTTTTTTTCTGCTCTATGGGCCATGCGCACATAAAATACAGCGTAATTTTTGTCATACTGTCACAACATTAAATTAGTACTTTCATTATTGTTAAGGGTAAGTTTACGGCTTGTGGTAGGTTGTAGACGTTAATAAAACACAATCAAATGCAAGTGCACCGCTGGGTCAATGTGACAAGAATCAACAAATCAGCTTCATCCTTTCCCTAAACACAAATTGACTAAGCTAAGCCAAGATGGAGAAACAGCTGTTCATAGTCTGTACAAGGATAGCTATTTTTGTAAATTAATTTATTAGCAGCACAGCCGCCGGCAAGGGATTTTTAGTCGCTGGAAATCCATTTATTCTTTGCTGTGAAACTTCTGCATCTTCATGGAGAGCAGGTCATGGATGCTTAGCAACGGACACCATGACACCAACAGGATGAAGCGCAAGCATAGAGGCGCAGGCTACAGGAAGGCTTTGGAAAAAAAAGACGTTTTGCAAGAGCGACATGCAAAATGTGGTTTTGTTTTGCTTGAAGGCGAAAAAAAAGAATTTTTCTGGACTTGGTCGAGACCAACCGAGAACATTTGGCAAGTCCAATGACCAAGTCCGAGACCAAGTCTGAGTGCAAACACCAACGAGTTCGAGACAAGTGTCGAGATGATTAGAAAAAATGTCTAAGAGTCCAGAACTGAGAGTAATACAGCCCTGGCTTCAGGTTGTTGAAAAGCTTATGAGGTCAGAGTGAGTTTGGACCTTTCACTGGACTCCATCAATTAAATAATAATAATCACACAAACTCAAGCAGCTTCACATCTGAAAGTTCAGTTTATTCATTGAAATCAGGATTTCAAAGTACATGTGATGAAATTATAATTAAAAAAAATATTTAAAAAAGGATTGTGAAAAGGATATTTAGGCTCTCAAATATATATATATCTATATATGCATTGTGCGCATTTGTAAAGACAAAAATGACATCATGTGCTTAAAGACCAAAAATCATACAAACATTCAGTTTCTGTGTGAGATTTTTACATGTAATGTCATTTCATTTGCTTTGTAGGCCACAATTTTTACAAGTTTGATCTTCATTGCTTTGTGTTTGATTGTATCACAATATAGGTACTACATGAAAAGGACAAGAGGTTTGTTTTATTTTTAAGAGAGAACAAACAACCTGCCATTCTTGTGTCAATCACTGGGTAACAGGCTAAACCTTACACCACTCTCCAACACGCACCGAGGGTTATTCCAAAAAAGAAGTTATGTGAATACCCGGGGATGTTGGGGTATAATCAACGATACACCTCAGCTTCACAGTTCTCAAAATCGGAGGGAACTTTCAGGGTATGTTAGTAACCATCAGTCAACTTGTCCTTTTTAAGATAAACATGGTACCCAGGGTACTTTAGCCGCGAAGAGTGCAAGGTGGCATGTTGCGAGGTTGGCGGTGAGTCCAGCCACTCTGGAGCTCCGGGAAAGCACTCTCTGTTAACCGGTCCAGTGGTCTTCCTTGCCCATGCCGTCGAAGTGGAGGTCGGCATAGTCACATATAGGCATGCGGCGTAGGAATGATGGGGCCCGCAACGGAATGTCCAATAATCCGCTTGAAACATGGCTGGTGCCACCCAACCAACGACAGTTGAGCCAATGGAAGATTCCGGGTACTTGCCCACATTTCGGCCCACTAGAAGGTAGAAAAATGCAGTCCCGTAGGTTTTAGCATTTACAGAGAGGGGTACCGCCAAGCCTTTGGTCGAGTTCCAACGTCGCAGATCTCCGGGCCCTTCCCAGCCGGTCCAACAGCTCATCCATCCAAGGCATGGGGTACTTGTTATGAAATATGTTAATATGGCTTAAATCTTTGATTGGTTGTCTTACTACGCATTTAAAGTATCCTGCTTAAACATTCCATGATCAAGGTTAGTCTTATAGTCGATTAGGGGACATTGAGTGCTTTTTACTGTAAAATTGTGCCCATAACTTCTTCCGGTTGACATACAACATTTAAGGCGGAAAACTTGTACCAGGGACACTGATCAGTTTGAGAGTGTAACCAGAAGCATCAACCACTGTTGTAGCATATTATTGTGGCATGGGTTATGGTGGTTTGATGTACAATGGCAACATGATTGGTCCAAAAGGGTCTAACGCTTTCCTTTCATGGGTGAATTTTTTACATTACTATAAAAAGTGTATGTGCTGTGAGGCGGTGCTTTGATCTCATTGGCAACAGACGCCAAGCTGTGGGGTAACCCAGATTCATTCCTTCTTTGAAGTAGAATTAAAGCAATACAAAGACAAAACTTTGTTTGGTGTTTCATTCTCCATCTCTCCCTACACATTGTTATTGACTTGAACATTTCCACGCCAAAACTTGGCGCCGACGAGTGACGGGATTCCAGCGCTTATCGTCCGGGAACCTGAGGACTGTTAGTTGGCTGATCACCCTAAAGACCCCATCAAGGTTAAGGGAAAAACCCCACAAAGGTTTCAAGGAAGGGGGGACGGAAGTTCTGGGGATTTGGGGGACCTTCACTGCTGGTTTTCTCAACGGATCAAGAAAAACGCGTGTGCAAACTTGATTCAGACTGGGGGATTGGAAGGGAACTGCAATGACCTTGAAAGGAACAAAATTGGGATATGGAAGGGGCACACGAAGATCTGTTAGATCCCAGACTTTATTGGCCTAAAAAAATCTCCATTGATGCAAGGTTCAAAGCAACAAGTGCCGCGGATAAGTGAAACCAGGCTTCGGCAGGTGAGCTAAAGATAGGTCTTGGCGAGTTAGCAGGACTCAGCTGTCCAGAGGAAGCAATGACAGGGGGGGTTCAGGGACAAGACATGCGGGGGCGGGAAGTGCCGAAGCACACTGTAGTTGAATACAACGTGTGAGGAAAAGAGGACGCTTTTCTCGTAAAGTCACATGCTAGATTGCCCGGATCATTGGTACTGGAAGTGTCCAGACTCTAAAGATCGTCTCGGGATAGTGGTGGAAGCAGGTCATAAGGGGAGATGACATGGATATAGAAGAAATATGGGACATAATTATGGAAGTCCTTACCCTGTGTTGCGAATTTTTTTTTCCAAAAAAAAAAAGAAAAGGAAAAAGGTTGTGGCAATACCGCCCCTTAACACAATACAAAAAAGAGGCTTGGAAAAAAAAATGTGGGTGGGAAAAAAAATAGAATATAAACAAAAGCCAAACAACAAACTACAAGAACCAGTATCAGAAGGCAAGGAGAATTTTGATTTTGACGCGGTTTTATGTAAGCCCAGGGGCGGAAGCAATAGAACTGCGGGAAAAATATAATTTTAATTGGGAGTTCCAGGAAAAGAACTAGAAAAAAGTGATAGTCGGGTAGCAAAAGCACGGACAAACTAGAGACAGATCATACTGGGTCAGAAGTGGGGGAGATGGATCCACTAGAGAACTGAGGTGGTGCCCAAGTGGAACTGTCTGGGCATGGGTACTAATGGCTTCACCCTAAGGGAAAAGAACACATGGGGGGACAGCACACAAACTGTCATACAACACCCCGCCCCGCTGCCAATCATCACGAGAGCACTGCTCTTGCACCCGCAGGCCTTGACGCTCCGACGAAAGACAAGCACAGATTCTTCGAAAGAATGAACATCAACCAACTTCGACACGCATTCATAATCATCCAGAAACGCAGGACAACCAGTCACGGAGTCAGAGCAGTGGAATTACTTCACGTGACTGGAGTCAGAACCATAATCTTAAGCCTCATGAGCGAGACCAGGACACTGCAGTATGACAGCCCTGAATGAGGAGAAACTGGAGGGAGACAAAAATGAGAGCACCGTAAGAGCTTTCCCCCCAGATTCGGGGGATGGGCCGAAAGGCAACTGTGATGTATCTCTACAGACCCACGAAACTAGAATGGCCTTGAAAGACTGCTGTAGAAACACTTTCCTCACCCCAAAGACTTCGGAGAAAGTTTGCCAAAGGGATTTGGACAGTTTTGTCACGAAATTTCCTGCCCCACCATTCAAGAAACTGAAACCTTGGCTGTAATGCTTCCACTGCGGTGCAACTAACGGCACAAGGATAGTACCGACATTTCCCTACAGGCCATTCTCAAACGAGGAAGGAAGAATGGAAGCACGACGCACGACACGGCATATCGTTACAGCAGTGGAAACCCTGTGTCCGCGACACAAGACTGACTTTGCAGTCAGAGTGAAAACCACCCAAAATCGCAGCGACAGGCAAGAGGACGCACGTCTCATACTGATCCAGCATCTTTGCTTTTTACTGCAGGTGTGAGCGGGGGCATTTGGAAACAATTTTCACTGTCACACATTTGATCAACCAACGGCGGAGATGCGGGACCCAGATAAAGCTGACGGCAGACTGACACAAGTAAAGCTGTCACATCAGAAGCTGGAGCTGACGGCGGGGGGAGTCAGGAGGCAATAAGTACACCAAGGCCAATCAGCCACAAACAAAATAAGTCTGAAACACACACACATTTTCTCTAAAGCTCACCTGCAACGAAGAAGAAAACGCATGCTGGCTTGCTATTTCCGCTCTTGTGCAGTGATGAGAATAAATGCATGGCGCACTGAATACCTGATCACCTTGAAAGGATTAGGAAAAAATTACCACTCTTTCTCTCGACACAGGGAAACAATAGGACACTACATATAGTCATCCCAAACATAAATTAGATTATGAAACCAAGGCCACAGATTCAATCGATGGGTTAATGGAGATTTGACAAGGGATGGCAACTCACATACAATTAGACTGGATGAAGTGATAGATCCCATCCAACATTCGGGGGAATTTTAGTGTTTGGTCTATCTGGTTAAACTGTCCAGAGAAAATTCAACGTTACTAATTGAGATGTGAGGGATGAGAAATGGCAATTAACTTTAAGCATTGTTTAAAGACATTTGTTTTTCTTACTGTGGTAAAACTGCCTTCCAAATTGGTTAGAAAGAGATTTCACTGGGAAGTGGCCCAGTGCCAAATTCAACACTTTAGCACAGGCCAACAAATCGCAGTTGTATAATTAACAGGTGGAAACTTGAAGACTGTTGGATTCTTTGAACAGCCCTTCTGTCAATGATGCAAAAGACAGTTTCACACCTATTCTGAATTATTTGCCACCTTCTCTGATTAACATTGCCTCAGCACTATACATTGTTTGGGAAAGAGATTAAATGTGTTTGTGTAGAATGGTTGTCATAGTAGAAACCATGATAGACCTGAAATGGTTATCTGGACAGAAAACGAGGATGTGCTGTTGCGTGTGATTGAGGACTATGAAACAGCAAGGTGTTTTTTGATGTTGGGATTCTCTTCCACAGTTGCGTTATCCAGAAGGAATAAGAACATTGGGAAAAGACATGGTCTCATTTGTAAAAAATAAATATTTTTCATGTGGATTGGGTCGAGACTAGCAGAGGACAAGTCGAATACAAATCACACACCCTGTCTGCATAGCGAATGTGTTTGCACGGGTGGCTGATGTTAATAAGCTGTACGCAGAGTCTGCCTGATTTGATACAACAGAGGACAGGTCACTGCTTTCTTCAGCGTAAGAAAGCCGGTCTCACCCAGCACTGAGAGAAGTCCCTAAGACACTATGGGCTTTATCTAAATTTGATGTTGGGCTGATTAAAAAATTGTGAATCAGTTCAAGTCACTCCAAAGTCTGATTACAGACCCTGTAAACCTCAATATCCTCTAAAAAGAGAGGCTATTGAAGGTATAACACCAGTTTTTGAATAATTAAGAGCAGCTGGGGTAATTGTGCACTGTGAAAATTCTCCTGTGCATACACCTATTTTCCCTGTTATAAAGATTAAGAAACATGCGAACAAGTCACTGTAAACTTATAAAACATTTGGCTACTGAGGGTCGCAAAGCAAGTTTGTCAAAACTGCAGTTTGTAAAAAGGGAGGTGATATTTTTAGGTCATCTCATCACTAAAAATGGCAAATTTAATCTGAGAAACTAAAAGAGACAATTCAAAAGATTCTAAAGCTTATTATGACAAAAAGCAACTAAATGTAATTTTTGGGCATGTGTTCGTATTGTCGAACGTTCATTCCAGAATTATGTTAATGAAGAATCACCCCTGAGTGCTTTGGCTCACGGGGAACGGCTTGCAACCCCATGACAAACTGACCTGGATCCCAGAAGCAGAGAAAGCATTTAAGAAATATATTATGATAAAAAACATCACTAACACTGGGACTCCCAGACCCAGAGAGAAATTTTGTACAAACTGTTGATGAGAGAATGGGTTCTGTTCTGTTACAGGATCATGGGGGAGACCTGTGGCCTATTTTTCGAGTAAGCTCGATCCGGTAGCAGCAGGCATGACAAAATGCCTGAGAGCTGTTGCATCTGCAGAAAAAGCTATTTTATCTTCAAGGGGAAATTTTGGGGTACTCTGATGTGACTTTTGCTCGTGCCACGCTCGGTCTCTGTGATCTTGTTGGAACAGAA
>NC_056572.1:35686539-35801486 GCF_018340385.1 Cyprinus carpio | reverse complement strand
GTCTTTACACACATCACACACACACTACAACACCAACAACACTTTGTTACTAAAGGTAAATCCAAAAATAGGTGATGTATACTGTCTAAGCAGAGGGATTTGTGCAACCCTATGGAATATAGTCCACACATGGGACAAATGAGGTAATAAATCAATATTTCAAACTAATTCAAATTCAAAAGATATTGGTTGTGTGATATCTGAGTTTTAATTATTTGACTACAACATTCTCCAACCATCATCATTCCTCCCAGTGATTATTTCCAGGATAAAACTGAGATGCCCCCAAGCTGGCTTCTTAAAACTGAACTAAATATTTAAAAAGAGACCAAAAAGAGCCGTTCTTTTGAATGGCTCTTTGAAAGGATATCTATGATCGCAAAGATCCGGATCCCCTCAAAGAGCCATAAAATCCCATCACTAAACCACACCAGCTCATTGTGACTTTACATTCATTGTATATGCACTGAACTCTCACATTCTCTACAACCACCACATACACACTACAGAGAGAGATCTAGCACAAGTCAAGAGTACAACTTAAAATCAAACACTGACTCTCCATGATGTGGGCCATCATTTTAACCAATAAAACAGTAACATCGATCCTCTGTAATTCTCAATAACGCAGGTGAATCATTACACTAATGCACAATCATCATTTAATTAGTCACTTAACTTTATCTCATTTAACTTTAACTCTTTGAGGACCTGGGATATGACTTGAAGACTTGCTTTTGACTTGAAAGTCCCACCTCTGGTGAGATCCTTCCTGAGCCCGAAGTCCGAAGACTTTCTCTCTCTCCTAAAAACGTTTTTTTTTTTCTCTCTCTTCAAAACTTTTTTTTCCCTCTCTACTACGGGATTAAGACACTATATATATTTTTTTTCTCCTACCTTTGTTTTACCTAACTTTTTTTTTTTTCCGTGCTTTGCGATATCCGTGGCATCCATAATGTTACACAGAATTGGATACAACTGAAACATTTACACATTTGTCTAAACAATGTTTACATTTTATTTTGATTAATACAAACCCGGATTCCAAAAATATGCTGGTTGGAGACACCTGTACAAATTGTGAATAAAACAGGGAATGCAATGGATGTGGAAGTGTTCAAATTTCAACTATTTTTATTCAGGAATACAACATAGTCTGACATCAAATGTTTAAACTGAGAAAATGGTATTATTTTAAGGGAAAAATAAGTTGATTTTAAATTTCATGGCATCAACATACATCTCAAAAAAAAGTTAGGACAAGGCCATGTTTACCACTGTGTGGCATCCCCTCTTGCTTTTTATAAACAGTCTGCAAACGTCTGGGGGATGAGGAAAGGTACAAGTTGCTCAAGTTTAGGAAATAGGAATGTTGTCCCCATTCTTGTCTTCATAACAGGCTTCTAGTTGCTCAACTGTCTTAGGTCTTCTTGTCGCAGTCTTCCTCTTTATAATTGCGCCCACATGTTTTCTATGTGTGAAAGGCCATATCATTTCAGTAGTCGCCGGTGATTCCATCTTCTACGCAGCCAATGATGTTGTGATTGATCCAGTATGTGGTTCTGGCATTGTCATGTTGGAACTGAAAGGTCTTCCCCTGAAAGATACGACGTCTGGACTGGGAGCCTATGTTGTTCTAGGAACTTGGATATACCTTTCAGCATTGATTTGTGGTGACTAGTCCAGATGGTTTGTAAGCGTGCCCATGGCCACAAAACGTCACTCATGCAACCCAGTACCATTCAGAGGATGTCAGGCCTTTTCTGAAACTGAAGCGCTGATAACAACTTGGATTGTCCTTGTCTTCTTTAGTCCCGGATGACCGTGGCGTCCCAGTTTTCCAAAAAGAACTTCAAATTTTGATGTTTAGTCCCCGACCACAGAACAGTTTTCCACTTTGCCACAGTCCCATTTTTTAACAGAGCCTTGGCCCAGAGACAATGGCCTCCCCCCTGCGCTTCTGGATCATGTGTTAAGATATGGCTTCTTTTTTGACCTATAGATCGTTTTAAGAGAGATGCGGCACGGCCTGAATGGCACGGGGATTTGTGTTCACGTGACAATGTTTTTCTGGAAGTTATTCCTGAGCCCAATGTTTGTGATTACTGCCATTACATTAGCATTCATGTATGTTGTATGCAGTGCTGGTCTAAGGGCCCGTCCATATCATGGGGCATCCAGTATGGGTTTTCTGGCCTTGACCCTTACGCACAGAGATTGTTCCAGATTTCTCTGATTCCTTTGGAGGATTATTATGCACTGTAGATTGGATGATAACTTCAAACTCTTTTTTTTTGCAATTTTTCTCGTGAGATAACTCCTTTCTGATATTGCTCCACTATTTTTCACCGCAGCATTGGGTGAATTGGTGACTCTCTGCCCATCTCGACTTCCTGAGAGACACTTTTTTTGTCTCATGTTTTTTTTTTTTTGCTTTGCCACTTAGAGGCTCTTTTCTATCCTTCCATCATGTTGCCAATTGACCTAATAAGTTGGCACAATTGGTACTCCAGCTGGGTCCTCTATATGTACATTTTACTTTTCCAAGCCTCTTATTGCTACCTGTCCCAACTTTTTTTGGAATGTGTAGCGCTCTCATGAAATCCAAAATGAGCCAATATTTGGCATGACATTTCAAAATGTCTCACTTTTCAACATTTGATATGTTATCTATATTCTATTGTAATAAAATATAAGTTTATGGAGATTTTGTAAATTATTCCATTCCTTTTTTTGACTCAAGCAATTTGTACAGTGTCCCAACTTTTTTGGAATCGGGTTGATATTACAAATGAAATTCTTTGCATAATATGCTGAAAGATTTCTGTGCTTTGTGTTGGTTTTAATTTTGATATTTAATATGAAAATGGTATGTTATAAAATTAAATTCAGTTTTGGTCACCCCACCTGTCAGACCAGAGATTTCATTCCCTGACCTGGAGTATCAGTTGTACCTCTGAAGGTGTTTGCCCCTTCGATTAACTCTGTTAATGAATTGGTGACACGTCTTTATCACCAGTCCATATTCTTTCAACAGCTGTCTTCAGTTCTGCAGCCTTCCATTTTTTCTTGTACTTCACAATGTCATCGAACATCTGGAATTGACATCTGCTCATGCTGCAGTAAAGACACCAAAGGACAGATGAAATCATAAACATATATAGTACAGGATTCAGTTGCTGAAATAGTGAACTTCCACTGGGTGCATGAGGAATGTCATGTGTAGGAACGATTATGATATTTATTATTAAGGTCCTTGACAAACATCATGTAAAAGATGAAGAATATGACACGATGGTGCAATTAATAGCTCATCAACGGTTTGTTTACTTTTTTATGTACAGCTCAGAATCAGAAACCTTGCAAACTTAATGGTATTCACATTTTTTAAAATATAACTAAATAAACATTATGAAACACCAATTGTTGAATGGACCCCCAAGCTCACCTGTCCACCTTTCCAGGGGATGTCATCAGGCATAGGACCTAAGAAAAAAAAGAATAATATTCTCAGGTGGTTTGCAAGTCATACTTTTGTACTATTAACAAAATATTATCAGATACATTTGACCAAGATTTTTTTTTTTAGTTGACAAATACAAACAGCTATGGAATACAGCATGTCCAAATGCAAAATGATAGGCTGCATGTCCAAATGTAATAAAGACTCAAGTAAGAAATTTTCGCATCTTACCTCTTCTCTATGTGTTTATTGGTTTTGGCTTCAGGAATTTTACAAGACAATCAAATACATGAGAAAATGGACCATGACCTAAAAATAAAAAAATAACAATTATTTATTTATTTATACAGCAATTTTTGCATTTGTTTTACGTCTTTAATTGTAATTGTGTGATTGTTACCTGAATCGAAATTGCAATTTGCTTCCCCATATTAATAATATTAACTATGATACTATAAGTCAATGAGTTATATGTTTTTTTTTTTTTTGTTTTTACCAGTATGTATCTTCTTGCTTTTCATATTACACTGTAAGTTAGGGGTTTTTTGTGTTTTGTTCCTTATTTTTTTTGTGAGCGATCTTGAAAATTTATATTATGATTGATCTTGAAAACATCCACGATCTACTTTTTCAAGCGGATCATTGTGACAGTATTTACTGTTTCTTCTTATGTCCTTGTAGTTTCCTTAGTATCTCTATCTCTGCCCTTTTCAGTTCTAGTTTACTGATCTCATTGTCTTCTGTCTTTTGGCTTTTATTTCGGGGACAGTTGTTTTGTGAAGGTAATCATTTACAGGAGGTTCTTTTGTAATTGTGTATTAATGGTGATTATGTCAAGGTGATATCCATATGCGCCAAAAATTGATGGCCATGTGATCTTGGCCTTTAAAAAAGGCGACTTAATTTCTGAGAAAATCTAAATTCTCTTACATCACTGCCTGTTTAGCCCCTGCCCACTGTATTCACACACTAGTGAACAAATAACGAGAAGAGCAAACATATAGACTGCGACGCAGAAACCAAACGATAAAGATTCTTCCAAAAGACAACCAAGACACTGTTCAATGCCAAAGCTGTTGGAAAAAAATTTTATAACAGTCTTTGCATCAACCTTCCGTCTGATTCCAGCATTAGGATAAGATTGTGGAATGAACTTTTTATTTGTTAACTGAAGTTGCAGGACTGGTGTCCAGTAAGAACTCTGTCCTTTGTTCACTTCATTTTTAACCATGAATTTGTTTTGTAAAACAACAGCAGCAATTTTACTCATGGCATTTCCATGCAAAGATTTTGTTGTCTCGAAAGACAATGCTTGTGGTGTATCTGACAGTAAGGTAGTACCCACAGTTTGAGTAACTGTTTTTATTGCATGCTCACTATTGTTTTGTCTCTTATTATAGATTGTTAGACGCTTCTCAGAGTGAACTGACGCAATGTAAAGTGAATCGTATTAACAGGGAACATTTGTGGTTTTCCCTGAGATAATGGGAACGAGCATTGCGTAGCTTGCAATGCTTCCATATAACACAGTGAGACATGTTAGACGCTTCTCAGTCAAAGATTCCTGGCGATAAGTGGTATGTCGTGTGACTTATGAGAGGAATCAATACAGCCCTTTATGGGGGGCTGAAATGAAATTTGTTATGTGCAGGAACACAGACCTGAACCAATCGGTCACGTTGGGTTTTTTTTTTTTGTGTTCATGTTTCCATGTCTTTTACTTTGTAATTTTGCTGTAACATTGTTTCTTCCTTGCCCTCATGTGTTCCTTTAGTCCATGTGTTTTGTTCTCATTGGTTTGTCATGTGGTTATCTGTTCTGTTTGGTCTCATTGGTTCCTGTTCCTTACTTGTGTTTGGTCATTGGGAGTACACCCCCCCCCCCCCCGGCCACCTAAACGGAAGGTTCCAAATGACAGAATTCTAAAGGTGACTGTGTGCAAGTTTCTCTGACGCATAAGATATAGAGTCCTGCAAGTATGACATCAGAACCCAGAATACTAATTTGCCGCTGGTTCCTTCTATATTTTCCAATGGGGTTTT
This sequence comes from Cyprinus carpio, assembly GCF_018340385.1. NCBI lineage: Eukaryota > Metazoa > Chordata > Actinopteri > Cypriniformes > Cyprinidae > Cyprinus > Cyprinus carpio. The sequence continues at coordinate 35,795,981 of NC_056572.1, read as the reverse complement.
CAATTTATAAGTAAAATAAAGCCTGTTGTAAATATAACACGGACACAATATACATAGAAATAAGGCCGTCTTGGCAAGTATTTACATAAAGACAGTCAGTTATGTGAAGGAAATCGGATATGTGTCAGTATCGTGTATTTGGTCTTTAAGCCTAATGCAAATACCTGCTGCTGTCTGTGTCATTACTGTCAACAAAAGTCAAAAGACAGAGAATATCAATCACTGCTCTTGACTGAAGAACTTTAGTAGCTTTAATAAGAATCAATGTATGTTTAATTCATACAGTTAAGATTATACAGCTTTTTAAAGTTTAACTCAGGTTTTAATGACCATTTTGGCAACTGATTATTTAATGCACCACTGTGTTTTAAGTCCTTAGGCTTGTTTGACTCTGGATATTCTCAATAGTACAAAATTTTGAATATCGTGATTCAGATTGTAGACCGTATTGCGTGTTATAAGTTTGTAATATGATATTTTGGCCCACCCCTACTGTAAGTAAAACATGATTCTATTTTTGTCCAAAAAAACCTGTTTCCCATTTGTGGCTCACTTTAAAACATTAAACAGATATATCAAGCACAAAATACAGTAATTCAAGCAATCACCAAAAAACATTTGTAAACAGTGACCCTACTAAGTTGCTTAAAGGGGGGCTACAATGGTGTTTCATGTATTCAGAGTTGTTCACAGTGTTAAAGAGATGGATTCTCATGGCTAAACATGGCCAAAGTTTTAAAAACAGGTGGAAATCCTTAATGGCGGAGAATTTCTGTGCCGAAAATCTTACTTCTGGGTTGGTAAAAGTTTCGGTTGTTCTTTTATTTTTTTGATTTTGGATTTAATGATGTAGACAATGGTGGAAATCCTTATATAAGCATTTCTCTCGGAAAAGTGCGCCCACGCACACGTCGACCAGAGGAGACCGCGAGACCACGCTCATTGGGAAATCCTCGGTAGCGCTACATAGGATTTGTTCAAGAATGTCTCCAAATAAGTGTGTTTTTGGATGTGAGGGAAAGTTTACTGTGTTCAGCTTCCCAAAGAACCCAGCGTTACACGAACAGTGGATGCAGTTTGTTTTTCTGGGGCAGCAACGGAGTGTGATAAGTGCATTTGTGTGTTCTCGTCATTTCAGTGGCGTATGTTTTATAAACAAGGCCTAGGTCGAAGCTGGATTTGCACATCGTTTGCTATTAAAACATGGAGCGGTCCCATGATAAAAGACCCCATTCATGTAAGTACAACTGCATCAGATTTCGTCTTTTGTTGGAAATCAGCGCATAAGTAAATATATGTTAATGTAAACAACACAAAACATCAGTATTATAGCTCCGCCCACAGCACGCCTCCAGGAGCTCTGCTTTTTCCAGAGAGAATTGGAAAGCTGTATTTTTCTTTTATAAATATGATAAAACTAAAGACTTTTTGGAGATATGAAAGGATGCAGTACTACTCTATAGGTACTCAAGATTAACATGAGATTAGGTGAAACTGTGTATGTTATGTATCCTTTAAAGATGTTTTACAGATAAATATATATATTTATTTTTATGTGAAGAAAAGTTGCTGGAGGATTTTTCCATAAGCTTTAGTGCTCCTCACCCAAATCATGACACAGACCAGCGATCTGAACACACAGGAAATCCTGTTTTGATATCTCTAACTCTGGTTGATTGTCATGAAGAATCTTCACCAGACGTCCTGCTAAATACGCCACACTAACACACACACACACAACATACCTTTACTGTTTACTTCAAGATCAAAAACATGGAATCTAATTAAAATATTAAATATTTTATTAGTTTTTATTTTATTATGATCATTAACCAACAACAGAGAACCATGAATGTGTTACCAAATTATTAAAATATTACTTAAATAGCCTACTAAAATGTCAGCTTTGAATATAATAATTTTCTCACCCCCAAGTGAGTGTTCAAAGCGATTGTTGAAACCAACCAGATACACCAGATATGTTCCTCCCAGCTGTTTGATGTGTCTCATTCTCTGAAACTGAGGAGTATCTGTGATCTTCACCAACAGGGGGTGCAGCTCAATGTGACCATGAATGGGGTCGTTGAAGATCTACAAAATACAAAACAATATGCAATGTAATTCAGAACTCATCATGTTCAAATCCATGTCATTGAGGGGAGGGGAGGGGAGGGAGGGGAGGGGAGGGAAGGGGAGGGGAGGGGAGGGGAGGGGGGCAAGGGTCGGGAGGGAGTTCAGCTTCCTGACAGCCTGATGAATGAAGCTGTCCTTCAGTCTGCTGGTCCTGGCCTGGAGACTCTCCGCAGTCTCCTACCTGATGGCAGCAGGACTGAAGAAGCTGTAAGTGACGGGAGGGTGGGATCACCTGCAATGCAGAGTGCTTTACGGGTGAGACGGGGTCCATAAATGTCCTGCACTGTAAAACCTGACAAGTCACAGTAACTCAAAACGTTTGAATAAACAGATTGCCTTTACTTAAACCATGTAAGTTTTAAAAACTTTTGCAATTATGTAATCAAGTGATTAATTAAGTGCTGATTGAGCTTTAGTGATGAACAGCTGCTGTTAACAAAAACAGCATCACCAGCTCCACTTATTAATAACCAGACTGACTTTATTTCTGTCAGACGTCTACAGGAAGATCTGATTGAGAATTAACTAAGGTTTAGATGTTGATTTATGTTTTCATTTGAAGTAAACCATGTTAGAGATCAGTGTTTGCTTTAGTTGGGCTCTTGACCCTATGACTTCTGTCTTAGATTTTTTTTTTTTTTTTGGCGTTTGTAACCATGTGTTTTTGAAACATGTTTGTTATAACTCAAAAAACCCAAAGAAAACATGATCAAGTATTGGTTGTTATACAGCATATTGGTGACGATAATCATCAATTATGGAGCTGTTCAGAGTTCAAAATCTTACTAAATAGCTGCTCTATAGTTAGTTCAGTTGATTACAATGAAAGCCATTCAAAAAAAATCAGTGGTTCTTTCATAATCAGTTAATATAAAGAACTTTCCAAACAGTTTGGTTTTCTATGGTGTCAATTAGTCACACACAGACATCAATAATCAGAATATGAACCTCAACAATGGTTACGAAAAAAAAAAAAAAAAAACATGCTGCAATGCATGCTGGGTACTATTGTAGTACAAAACTCATCCATGGCCCCCAGCATGCTCTGGCTGCATTTTTTTTTTTTTTTTTTTATGGTCACCATTGTTGAGGTTCATATGCTGATTATTGATGTCTGTGTGTGACTGAGAGACACCACAGAAAACCAAACTGTTTGGAAAGTCCTTTATATTAACTGATTATCACAGAACCACTGGCTTTTAGAATCACTTTTACTGTAATCAATCCAACTAATTACACAACACCTATTTCATCAGAGATTAGACTCCAAACAGTTCAATAATCAATGATCATCATCAACAATATAAAGCATAACAACAACCAACATCTAGGTACAGGTTAGATAACAAAAAAATGCTAACCTGAATGCACTGTAAGTTGCTTTGGATAAAAGCAGCTTCTAAGAGTGTGAGTGTGTGTTTAACACATGATGATTATTTTCTCTGGGTTTTTGAGTTACAACAAATGGTTACAACAGCCAAAGAAAAAACTAAGACAGAAATCAAGGGTCAAGAGCCCAACTAAAGCAAAACACTGATCTCTAACATGGTTACTTTAAATGAAAACATAAAATCAACATCTAAACCTGAGTTAATTCTCAATCAGATCTTCTGTAGACGTCTGACAGAAAAAAAAAGTCAGTCTGGTTATTAATAAGTGGAGCTGGTGATGCTGTTTGTGGGGTGTTTAATCAGATCTTGAGAGATTTAATGTATTTTATTTCAGTTTATTTTATCTAAGGCTGTGTCTCAAGTCAGTTGTAGTTCTTGTGTTTCTCTTTTCTTCAGTAATTCTGTTTGTTAACAGCAGCTGTTCATCACTAATTCACAATTATCACTCAATTAATCACTTAATTACTTAACTGCAATGTATATCTTCTTTCAGTGAACTCAACTGAATTAAGTTGAGAGTACTCATAACTGTTCGTTTTAAAACTTAAATGTGTTAAGGCAATCGGTTTCCTCAAACGGTTTGGAGTTAACATAAACTTGTCAGGTTTTAGTGAGGCTGTGTCTGAAGTTAGTTGTAGTTCCTTTCTCTCTTTTTCTTCAGTAGAATTCTGTTGTTAACAGCAGGGTGTTCATTACTAATGCTCAATTATCACTCAATTAATCACTTAATTTCTTAATTGCAATGTATATCTTCTTTCAGTGAACTCAACTGAATTAAGTTCAGAGTACTCATAACTGTTGAGTTTTAAAACTTAAATGGTTTAAGGCAATCGGTTTCCTCAAACGGTTTGAGTAAAGCCAACTTGTCATGTTTTTAAGGATATTTGTTTACACAAAAGGTTTGAGTTACGTTACTTGTCGGGTTTTACAGTGTGGAAGGAGGGGAGGGAGACATGCCTTGATGTGGTGCCTGATTAGCCGTTCAAAGCACTTCATGAGAATAGGGGTAAGTGCAACTGGACGGTAGTTGTTGTAGCAGGATGGAGACGGCTTCTTCGGGACTGGAATGATGGTGGAAGCTTTGAAGCATGTGGGGACAATAGCCTGACTAAGCAAGATGTTGAAAATGTCTGTGAAGACATCAGTGATTTCCACTGCACATTCTCTCAGTACACGCTCAGGAATGTTGTCAGGACCCGGAGCTTTGTGTGCATTGATCCTGCTGAGTTTTCTGTGCAGTGGTGCTGTTTTGTGCCTCAAAGCGAGCGAAGAAGGCATTCAGCTCATTCAGCAGGGAGATGGTGCTGTCACAGGTCCGTGGTGGGGGCTTGTAGTCCGTAATGGTCTGTATCCCCTGCCACAGGCTCCGAGTGTCTCTGCTGTCGCTGAAACAATGGGCTATCTTCCTGGAGTACTGTCTCTTAGCCTCTCTGATGCCGTGTGATAGGTTGGCCCTAGCTGTCCTCAGGCCCACCTCATCTCCAGCTCTGAAGGCAGCGTTCCACGTCTTCAAGAGTCTGAAGACCTCCCCTGTCATCCACGGCTTCTGGTTGGCCCGGACAGTGATGGTCTTTGTGACTGTTTACATCATCAATACACTTGGTGATGTAGGCAGTGACAGTCTCTGAGTACTCCTTGGAAGTCTGTGGAGTTATTGTATGTGACAGCCTGCTTAAGCATACTCCAGTTAGTGGTGTTAGCCTTTGATGACTCTTCAGGCCACACTTGTATCTGTTTGTGAACAGATTTGGCGACTTTAACGAGCGGTCTGTATGCAGGCATTAGCATGAGAGTAATGTGGTCTGAGGCACCGAGTTGGGGGAGGGGTAGGGCTTTGTAAGCTGCTCTCTGAGTGGTGTAAACAAAGTCCAGAGTGTTGTTACCCCGTGTGGGAAAGTTTATGTGTTGGTGTATGTGTTTGGTGTATTTTTGGGAACACACTCTTTAAGTCTGCATGGTTGAAATCCCCACCCAAGATGAGAAAAGCATCAGGGTGGGCTGTCTGCTGCTCACTGATGTGCTGATACAGTTCATTCAGTGCCTTACTCCTGTTATTGTTGTTGGAGCTGGGAGGGATGTCTTCCCTCGGTAGATAGAATGGCCGGCACTTAATAATCATAAACTCCACCAGGGGTGAGCAGTGTTTGCAGACCACAACAGCATCGCGGCACCACGCATCATTGATGTAAACACAAAGCCCGCCGCCTTATGACTTACCTCCCATGACGAAAAATCTGTCTGCTCGATAGCATGTCAGCTGATCGAGCTAAAAAACACAGTCTGGAACACTGTTGCTGAGCCATGTTTCCGTGAACACAAAAACACAACAGTCTCTTACAGTCCTTTGAGTTGAGCGTAGTAGTCAGATGTAGTCCAGTTTATTGTCCAAAGAGCGTACGTTAGCTACTAACAAAATACGTACAAAAACACTGCGACGGTTAGCAGTTAGCCTAGCCCGGATACCTCCGTGCTTAACCCCTCTTCTTCTGTTTCCTCTCACGCCACTTGTGGCACCTCTGCTGTGGGCGACATGCAGTAGTTCGGGTCGTTGATGGTGAAGGTCTCCGGAGCAGACCGAGATCCTGCAGCTCTTCGGTGTGTGCAGAGTTTAACTCTAAAAATGTGGTTCTGCCAACATCCAGCAGAAACTCACGACTGTATGCACGCTTAAAGACAGGTAGACTCACTGCGACTCACAAGACTGAAAAAAACACAAAAACACCATTCTTACGGGAGAGAGAGAAGCTGCTGCTTGTGCATGTGCCACCATCTTGGGTGAGCTACATGACATGACTGTCTTTATGAATGAATCAATGAATCAGTCACTCAACTGGTTCTTTTCAAGCAGTGATTCATTAGTTCATTCGGGTATTAGATTGTTCGTTGAGTTTTGTTTTTGTCGGTGGAGCAAAAATAAACAAGTAAAGCACACATTTCAGCGTTTTCTCAATTAATTGTCTTTTTTTCACAAACAAAAGTGAATAGTACATTCATCATACGTTTATGAAAAACAAGACTTTACATTTCAGTTAGATGGTAAAGAATTACAATCTACATTTACTACATAGCTTATCATTAGTGCTGCTAAATTTGTGTGTTTCTTCATGGAAGTGAAGAGGCAGAATTGTTACATGAGTAGTTTGTTTACCTTCATTTGTTCTTTTGAGAAGTCTAAGGAGTACTTCTTCAGGATCTCCTGCAATTCATCCTTGATAATCTCCCATAACTGCTGTTTCTCAGCCTCTGGAAAGGCACATGATTCAATATCATCAGTGTCAAATATATGTCTTAAATAATTTATGTTTCCTCAGTTTTGCAAACACAAGTGATCATTTTAGTAATGCATTTAGAGCTATGTACAGGACAAGACATTTCAGAAAAGTGACTTAAATTTGTGTTCATTTCACCACTAATATAAATTTGTCTGTACAAAATGTAAGCTGTAAATGTTCTTTCAGTTGTGGGACTAGTTTTAGGAAAGTAGGTCAAGCAGATTAAGTTCTAGTTATACCCTTCCCTTATAAAAAAATTAACCATGGTTTTACTACAGTAAAAGTGTAGTAACCATGTTTGTTTGACGTATTGATTACCATTTGTATAAGCACAGATTTACTACAAATACCATGGTTAAACTATAGTTTGTGTAGCAAAACAGCAGTACATTTGTGGTTACCATGGTTTGATGACAGTAACCAGTTTTTTTTTTTTTTTTTTTTTTTTTTTTTTTTGTTGTAGTAAAACAATGGTTAATTTTCGTAAGGGTTCTGAGCTTCTTTGGGTGGATTTTTCTCTTTGTAAACTGTTGGCCTGTCCAAATACCCACACTTGTGGTCTTGGCCCCTTGAGAGCACGTACACAAAACAGGAAGAAAGTGTGCAAGACTGTCCCCGGTCTTAAAAATGTCAAAGTGCAGAGCCCTTAACACACACTAAATTCAATCTTGAAATCAAAGCGGTTTAGAGTGGTGCATATATGACGTCAGAACCCTGAAGACTGCTTATTCATTCAAGATTTTCCTATGGGGTTTTATAATGGAGTTTTTTAATTAATTCTGTGAGTAAAATAAAACCTGTGGTAAACATAACTTGACAATACTTTGACATTTTGCTCTACAACGTAAATTACACACACCCATACTGAAAACGCAAATTTTGAAGCATTTATGTTTATTTTTGAAAATGTATGTTTCTAATAATAAACTTGAAAAGATACTTTGGGATGTTAGTAATTAAAGCAATGATACATATTTTTGTACATATGCGAAAAACAGTTGGTGCCACATGTATAGATGAACAGCTGATCTGTGTTTGTCTTTCCACTGTGAACTTTTTCAAAGTTAAGAAGCTGAAAGTTCAATGCAAACAGCGATATCGTCTTTTAAAATTCTGGCAGTTTAATCCCTACAAAAATGACTGGTAGGGACAACAAAAGGTAGCAAAGGGGGCGAGGCCATGCTGCACTGCTTTAGAGAAGAGGAAGAGAAAACTAAAGGTGCACATAAAAATCTATTCATATATGAATCGCGATTCTGTCTTCTAACAATTCTAATGGATTCACTGGTTTCAAAATCAATGTTCTAACAGCGGTTCTTAAGACTGTTCCTCATGTCGCACTGCTCTACATCTCTCTCTCTCCCTCTCTTCCTCTCTTCCTCTCCCTCGCTCTCGTGGTGCATGCTGGGAGGTTGTGGGTGAGAGTGGTGCTGGGCGGGAGTGAAGCTGTGAAAGTTTCACCTGTTTTTTTCCCTACTTTTTTTTCTTTTCCCCTATTTTTTTTTTGTGTTTGTTTGTATGTTTTGGTATTAGTTTATTTTTTGTAGAAAAGTGGGATTCGTGTGAGAGGAGGATGGCGTTCCACGTGGAGACGCCATCCATCTCTCTGCGCAATGGCTTCAGGTGTATGCCAGAGGAGGGAGTGACGGTGGAGGATGTTTTAGTCGCTGTAGGAGAGAAGGTAGGACATGAGAATATTTCCTCTGCGTCCAGAATGAATAGAGCCGTAGTCGTTTTTTTGAAACAACAACAACTTGTAAATCAAGTGATCGAAAGTGGGCTTATCATTAAAGATGAATTAGTGCAAGTTACACCGCTGCATAACGCATCTAGTAAAGATGTGATTTCGAACGTGCCGCCGTTCATCTCTGATGACGTGTTAGAGCGTGAACGAGTGCGGTTTGGTAAGATTGCGAGTCCGTTCAGAGCGATTTCTTTGGGGTGTAAGAACCCTGCATTGAAGCATGTCATGTCTTTTAGGAGACAGGTTTACATGTTTTTTAGAATCACCAGATCATACACTTAATGTTTCTTTTCGTATAAAACATGAAGGGGGAGCATATATGATTTATGCAACTACCGGAAGTTTACGCTGCTTTGTATGCGGCGATGTTGGCCATAAACGGCAGATGTGTCCGCATAAAGATTGTGAACAGAAAAACGTTGGCCCAGTGAATGTGATAGAGATTGCTGCTTAGGTTTCATCCATACAGACGGGTCAGGAGGAGATTACAGGCCTCACGGAAGTAAGGCAGGCAGAGGTAAATATAGCTTTAAATGTAGCAGTGAATACCTCAGTGATGCCGGTGATAGCGGCAACAAGTTCAAATGCTGCTGCTGTTGCTGCTGCTGCTGCTGCTGATGATGATGATGATGATGATGATGTGGTTAAGAGTAAAGCGCATTTAGTTGTTGAACAGGACAATAAATGTGACGAGAATGTTTCCAAGTACTAGTTCTGCTCAGTGTGGTGCAGAGAAGAGTCGAACAGACTCAGTGACAGCAGCAGAGGATGGTTTGTCAGATGAGTCTGCTTCTGTGCTGGATATTGACTCTTGCTCACAGTGTGGGTTTGAAGAGAGCTCTCAAGATCCCCAGAAGGAGCTCTCTCTATATACTTAAGAGGAAAATGATCAGTTTCTACACTGTAAAACCTGACAAGTCACAGTAACTCAAAACGTTTGAGTAAACAGATTGCCTTTACTTAAACCATGTAAGTTTTAAAACTTTGCAATTATGTAATCAAGTGATTAATTAAGTGCTGACTGAGCATTAGTGATGAACAGCTGCTGTTAACAAACACCATCACCAGCTCCACTTATTAGTAACCAGACTGATTTTATTTCTGTCAGACGTCTACAGAAGATCTTATTGAGAATTAACTAAGGTTTAGATGTTGATTTATTGTTTCATTTGAAGTAACCATGTTAGAGATCAGTGTTTGCTTTAGTTGGGCTCTTGACCCTTGATTTCATTCTTAGATTATTATTTTTTGGACGTTGTAACCATGTGTTTTTGAAACACGTTTGTTATAACTCAAAAAAACCCAGAGAAAATATGATCAGGTATTGGTTGTTATACAGCATATTGGTGATGATAGTCATCAATTATGAAGCTGTTCAGAGTTCAAAAACTTACTAAATAGGTGATCTATAGTTAGTTCAATTGATTACAACGAAAGCCATTCAAAAAGTGAGTGGTTCTTTCATAATCAGTTAATATAAAGAACTTTCCAAAAAGTTTGGTCTTCTATGGTGTCAATTAGTCACACACAGACATCAATAATCAGAATATGAACCTCAACAATGGTTACAAAAAAAAAAAAAAAATGCTGCAATGCATGCTGGGTACTATTGTGGTACAAAACCCATCCATGGCTCCCAGCATGCTCTGCTGCATTTTTTTTTATTATTATTTTTTTTTTTATGGTCACCATTGTTGAGGTTCATATGCTGATTATTGATGTCTGTGTGTGACTAAAAAAACAAACTGTTTGGAAAATTCTTTATATTAACTGATTATCACAGAACCACTGGCTCTTAGAATCACTTTTACTGTAATCCATCAAACTAATTACACAACACCTATTTCATCAGAGATTAGACTCCAAACAGTTCAATAATCAATGATTGTCATCACCAATATACAGTATAACAACCAACATCCAGGGTACAGATTAGATAAAGAAAAAATGCTAACCTGAATGCACTGTAAGTTGCTTTGGATAAAAGCAGCTTCTAAGAGTGTGAGTATAACACCTGATGATATTTTCTCTGGGCTTTTGAGTTACAACAAACGGTTACAACAGCCAAAGAAAAAACTAAGACAGAAATCAAGGGTAAAGAGCCCAACTAAAGCAAACACTGATCTCTAACATGGTTACTTCAAATGAAACAATAAATCAACATCTAAACCTTAGATCTTCTGTAGACATCTGACAGAAATAAAGTCAGTCTGGTTATTAATAAGTGGAGCTGGTGATGCTGTTTGTGGGGTTGTTTAATCAGATCTTGAGAGATTTAATGTATTTTATTTCAGTTTATTTTATCTAAGGCTGTGTCTGAAGTCAGTTGTAGTTCCTTTCTCTCTTTTCTTCAGTAATTCTGTTTGTTAACAGCAGCTGTTCATCACTAATTCACAATTATCACTCAATTAATCACTTAATTATTTAATTGCAATGTATATCTTCTTTCAGTGAACTCAACTGAATTAAGTTCAGAGTCCTCACAACTATTAGTTTTAAAACTTAAATGGTTTAAGGCAATCGGTTTCCTCAAACGGTTTGAGTAAACCTAACTTGTCAGGTTTTTAAGGATATCTGTTTACTCAAACGGTTTGAGTTAAGTTACTTGTCGGGTTTTACAGTGTAGATAATACTTTTGGAAAGCAGGTTGATGTAAAGGAATTCTTTCCTGATGTAGAAAAATTCGTAAAATCAGTTACTTATCTTCAGAAGAATGTGGGGGTTGATCTCCTGAGCGAAAAGAAGCGGTTTCGTTTAAACAAGCACTTAACTACAGTTAGAAAGGATCAGAAAATGGAGAAAAAGAGAACGGTAAAAGTACTTTAGTTATTGATCTTTTCATCCATCACATGGTGTCTTTTTCTTTATTTCTGTTTTTTTTTTCTGCCTGTCTGCTCTTTCTTCCAGTATTTTTTATGGACGTCTTGAGGGTTGGCTCACTTAACATTAATGGTGGAAGGGATGGATGTAAGCGTGCTCTTGTGTTTGAAACAATAGAGCAAAAAAAACTAAATGTTATTTTCCTTCAAGAAACTCATAGCGATATTGCTAATGAACTAGAGTCAAAACAAACTTAGTCATAAAACTAATGTGAGTGCTGTGCTGGCAATCTTATATTCTCCAGATCTAAGAGTTAATGTTTTAAAAAAAGAGGAACCTGTAACTGGAATACTAGTAGTAGTAAAGGCTGATATTGATGGAGTTATTTTTTACTTTTTTAAATGCATATGCACCTAATGTGGGACATGAACGACTAATTTTTTTCAGCATGTTAAGAAATGCTTTAATGTTCTGTGCTGATGGAAATATAATCATGGGAGGCGATTGGAATTGTACTGAGAATTTCACGATTGATCGCAAAAATGAAGAACCTCACCTTCAGTCTTCATCTCAATTATTAAAATTAGTTCGAGAAGTAGACCTTTTAGATATGTGGCGGCTCAAACACCCACAAGTAAGACAATATACTTGGATTAAAATGACAGATAATAGAGTCAGTGCTGCTCAATTGGATAGGATATATATGTCCAATCATCTTAGTAGTCGGAGTATTGATTGTTTTATCACTCCAGTAGGGTACACAGATCATCATTTGGTTTCTCTTATTATAAATATGTCCAAGTGTATAAAGAAGTCGTCTTATTGGCATTTTAACACTAAATTACTTCAGGATCTTAATTTTTGTAAACATTTTGAGATTTTTCGGCAACAGTGGAGATTGTGTAAAGGCACTTTTGAAAATTAAAACAGCGGTGGGAAATAGGGAAAACAAACATTAAAATGTTTTGTTTGCAACATACTGCTAATTCCACTATTAAATTAAGAGAAATTATTCAGTCATTTGAAAAGGACATATCAAATATGGAGGTGGATCTAATTAATAGATATGATTCTAATCTGTTTAACAATCTGCAAGAAAAAAAAAAGAGAACTGGGTTTGGTTTTGAATGAAAGGGTTAAGGGAGCTCTTGTGAGGTCTCGGTTTGTCTCTATTGAAAGTGAAAGTGAAAGTGACGTGACATTCAGCCAAGTATGGTGACCCATACTCAGAATTTGTGCTCTGCATTTAACCCATCCGAAGTGCACACACACAGAGCAGTGAACACACACACACACTGTGAACACACACCCGGAGCAGTGGGCAGCCATATGCTGCGGCGCCCGGGGAGCAGTTCAGTGCCTTGCTCAAGGGCACCTAAGTCATGGGTATTGAGGGTGGAGAGAGCGCTGTACATTCACTCCCCCCACCCACAATTCCTGCCGGCCCGAGACTCGAACTCACAACCCTTCGATTGGGAGTCCGACTCTCTAACCATTAGGCCACGACTTCCACAATTAATGACATGGATGCTCCTAGTGCTTATTTTTTTTTTTAATTTGGAGCACAAAGTGGCACAACAGAAACAGATGTCATGTCTTCGCCTTCCTGATGGGAGGGTGACCAGTAATATTACAGAGATGAGGCATCATGCAGTGGATTTTTATTCCAATCTCTATGCTGCTGAACAATGTTATACTGACTGTGCCGAACAGCTAATTCAAGACTTGCCTCAAATAGACTCGGACTCTAAGACTGATTTGGACACTGAACTTTCCCTTCAAGAGCTCATTACTGCAGTTGGTCAGCTTGGTATTGGAACGATCTCCCGGTATTGATGGGTTGCCCTCTTAATTTTACAAGCATTTTTGGAATTTTATTTGACAAGACTTATATGAGGTTTTCTGTGAATGTAGAAAAGATGGTTGTTTGCCTATATCTTGTCAACGTGCAGTGCTATCTTTATTACCAAAAAAGGGAGATTTATCTCTTTTAAAAAATTGGAGACCCGTTGCATTACTGACCACTGATTACAAAATTATGTCTAAGTGTCTTGCTAATAGATTAAAAGAATATCTAAATTTGATTACACAAAAAGATCAAACTTATTGTATCCCAGAGATGACAATAATGGATAATTTGTTTTTAATTCGGGATATTTTAGATATTTGTAAAAGTTTTGACTTGAAAGTTGGTTTATTTTCTTTAGATCAAGAGAAAGCCTTTGATCGGGTTGATCATGGCTATCTTTTTAATGTTTTAAAAGCTTTTGGTATTGGTGATTCTTTCCTAAATATGGTCATATTGCTGTATTCCGGTGCTGCTTGCATTGTTAAAGTAGGAGGCGGGCTAAGCCGGCCAATCCCAGTTTCAAGGGGTATCAGACAAGGTTGTCCTTTATCAGGGCAACTTTATAGCATTGCTATTGAGCCTCTTCTTTTTAACTTGCATAGAACTTTGTCTGGGTTTATTTTTCCTGGTTTATCTCAGAGTTCAAGTATTACTGTAAGTGCTTTTGCTGATGATGTGACAGTGTTTGTTAATCATGAAAGAAACATTAAGGCCCTGGTTAGTGCACTTAATGTGTATGAAAAAGCCTCATCGGCGAAAGTGAACTGTGATAAAAGTGAGGCCTTTTGGGCAGGGCAGTTTTCTGATGAGAATCTTCCACAGTTGCCAGGGGGTCTTGCATGGAAAAAAGAGGGGTTAAAGATTTTAGCCATTTATTTTGGGAAAAGTGAGTTTCAAAAGTTAAATTGGGAGGGTTTAGAGGAAAGAGTGTGTACCCGATCGTTTGAGAAGGATATAACTGCAGCCTGGAGATCTCCAAATGGGGGCGGGAACTCCAAAACGGGGTGGGAGCTCCAAAATAGGGCGTGGCTTCCTCCCATTGACAGACAGGCACATGACACGCAAGCGCAATTTTTCTCCCCAATCAACTTAAGTGCAAACGCTGATTCTAAAGATTTTATTGGTTGTGTTAATTAAAGTGTTGTTTCCTACACTATGCGATATGAGATCATTCCGTAACTCCCCAACTGGACCTCGCCGGACAATGGCACCTTTTTAGTTACACCCAGCGTCACTACCCCTTTCTACCCTGCAAATTTCGAGCCCCAGGATGCCCCCGTTTGCTGAGAAAAAAGCGTTAGAGCTGCGCTGGGACGGCTCGCGGGAGACCTCGTGGGGTGATTCACGTTTATATCATTAAGCAGAGGTTCAAACTCCAGTCCGAACATCACTGGCCACAAGCTTTGGGGTTGCTCTCACAGAGAATATTTATTTATATAGCATATTTTATTTTATGAAAATAAAATTAACTAGAAACAATGTTTAATTTATAAAATTTTATTTTGAAATGTAAGTCAATAACAATTGGCTGGAGCCAGAGCCAATGGCGAAAGTCTTTGCGCGAGGAGACCCCACCCCATTTTGGAGGTTCTGCCCAATTTTGGAGTTCACGCCCCATTTTGGAGATCTCCGGCCTGCAGTTATATCTACTTGGATTGTTTCGCTGGAAATGGTTGCTACCCCAGCTGTCCTATAGGGGAAGAGTTTTGGTCGCTAATAATTTAGTGGCTCCTACACTTTGGCATAAACTGTGCGTACTGCAGCCACCTACAGGACTGATTCAAAGCATTCAAAGGAGTTTGGTGACCTTTTTCTGGTCAGGACAGCACTGGATTTGAGTAGCCGCTTTGTATCTTCCAGTAAAAGAAGGCGGGCAGGGCTTGGTGGATATTAAGTCCAGGATAGTGACTTTTCGGCTCCAAACAGCCCAAAGACTCTTGTTTAATAAAAAATTCTGCCTGGATGGACACTGCAACAGCTCTTTTAAGGAGGGCAGGTGGAATGGGGTTTGATAAACATTTGTTTTTAATGCAATTGCAAGAGAAAGAAATGGTGGATCTTCCCCCCTTCCCCTGTTACAGATCTGTGCTGGAGGCCTGGAAGGTTTTTATCGTATCAAGATCACCTAATACACCTGCTGGTGATTAGTTGTTAGAGGAACCATTGTTTTTCAACTCCTTTTTATCTTCAAGACAGTTGTCATCTGAAAATGTTCGAGCACGACTGTTAGCGGCTGGGTGCAGTAAGCTGGGACATATTCTGAGAAGTGATTTGAAAGACTTAAGCCAAAGAAGCTGTGTGTGAAATCGATCCGGTTTTTACAACAATGCACTGCAAAGATATTCAAGGACTTGAGCACAGAATATCAAGTTTTTTTGAAAGACCCAGATGTCCTAAATGAATGGGTTGAGGGGTATGGTCATCTTTTTCCCTTAATCAATGTAAGCGCGGCTGTGGACGACTGGGTAGAAGATGAAAGCTGTTTACTGACTCTGAAAACACCAGTTCTGGAAAGCTTTGATTCTGCTGGAAAGAAATCACTCTATTTGATATCTGTTAAAGTCTCCAACGTGCAATCTTTGAATGGAGTTTCTTCAACAAGATGGACACAGTTCTTTGCATCTGATTTTTCTCCTAAAGGCAGCTGGCGTACCCTGTACAAATTTCCGATTGACAAGCGGACAGGTGACCTCCAGTGGAGGATTGTACATGGGGCAATAGCTACAAACAGACATGTGGTACACCTCAATCCTGGTGTTGGGGTGGGTTGCCCTTTTTGTTCTGAGACTGAGTCAATTTTTCATCTCTTTGTGAAGTGTTCAAGATTGGTTAATCTTGTTGATTTTTTAAGCATTTGTTTTTTGTCCCTGGGTGTAGATTTTTCTTTTCAATTGTTCATTTTTGGGCCAAAGTAGTCAGTTCAAAAGAAAAATGTGATTGTTTTAATTAATTTTTTATCTGGCACTGCAAAATTGGCTATTTGGAAGACAAGAAAAAACAGACTGCTGGGGCAAAGGTCAATAAGCGTTGTGCCTATGTTTTTAGGTTTGGTACACAGCAAAAAAACCAGAGTGAAATTAACTCTGCTGGGAGTACATGTGAGACCACACTCAAGAGTGTGAAAGTGTTAAAATAGGAGTGTTAAATTAACACTTGAATCAGAGTTAAAGTTAATGAGATAATTAAGTGATTAATTGAGTGATGATTGACCATTATTGACAAGACCTGATGTTAATGAGCAGAATCAACAAAGACGAAAATCACTATTTTAATGTCACCATTATAGTGGCCAATGTTTGCTTTAGTTGGGCTCTTGACCCTTAATATTTTAAAGTCAGATTTTGTTTGGATGTTGTAATGGAGTTATAAAACAGACGGGCAAACAAAAAATATTGGTTTTCCTGAATCACTGAGTTAAACTTTCATTCTTGATTATTGCGGCTGAATGGTTCTTTAGCATAGGACTACCGGCATTTTAAATACAATCTGTGAAATTTCTTAAAAGTTGTATGTTCAAAAATCTTTCAAAAGAGTCTTTCATTTAGACATGCAAACATCAAGAATCAACCTGTGAACCTCAACGACGGTGACAATCAAAAAAGCATGTTGCAGGAGACTTGTGTTGCAGTGCATCATGGGAGCCATGGATGAATTTTGATAGGTGGCACCCAGAATGTACTGCAACACAAGTCTCCTGTATCTTGTAATCTGTTGCCACAATTTTATTGAGTAAATATAGAGTATCACTTTTTACAGTGTGTGTTTTCAAGCCCCCAAAACAGAGTTATTGAAGACACCTGATGTTAACAAACAGAATCACTGAAGGAGAATAAGCTGCATTTTGGTTACCATTACGGTGGTCAGTGTTTGCTTTAGTTGGGCTCTTGACCCTTAAACTTTTAAACAAATTTTTTGGTTGCTGTAATTGTGATACAGCAGTTAGACAAGCCAATAAAGAATAAGATCAGGTGGTGTTGTTTGCTTTGATATCATTTGATCTGGATTTCTGAGTTGGTTGTGTCTTATCAACAACAGGCGTCCTTTGGTTATACAGTATAAGGTCTGGTATTTTGTAAGAAGCATTTCTGATCAAAACATTTAAAAAAGAAGAATATTTCGTTCATTTAGGCACACATACATCAAGAATCAAGCTGAGAACCTCAACAATGGTGAACATCAAAAAGCATGTTGCACTGCATTCAGGCTCCCATCATGTTTTGCGGCATGAATAAATTATGAGATGAATTGTCTTAGATTTATTCTTAATATTTTCTTTTACTTTACATTTTTATGTAATTTTTAGTAGCTTGTTTTATGATGCTTACAGTTTATCTGTTAATCTGAATATGCTGTTTGTCACCATTCTTGAGATTCATACGCTGGTTCTTGATGTCACTGTGTGTCTAAAAGAAGGTTTCCCTTCCCCACTACAAATTTTTTCTTAATCAGAATTCTTAAACTGGATTTTACAGAAAATTTCAGGTCTTCTATTGTTGAATTACAGGGCCTGCTATATTGAATGTTAACAGAAGTGGAGAGTCCAGGGGTCAGAAAGTAAAAGTCCTGCCATATGTTTATTGCACCAATGAACTCAGCAGCTGATTTCACCAGAGGAGGAATCAAGTCATTCCTTCCAAGTCACAAACGAGTCTCAAGTTAAATCCCAAGTCCTCAAAGAGTTAAAGTTAATGAAATAATTAAGTGACTAATTAAATGAAGATTGTGCATTAGTGATGAACACCTGCTGTTAACAATCAACATCACTGAAGAAAAGAGAAACATAAGAACTACAACTGACTTTAAGCACAGCCTTGGATGAAATCAATTGAAAGGAAAAAAAAAAAACTTTGCCACCATAATTGTGGTCAGTATTTGCTTCAGTTGGACTCTTGAGCCTTTTAACAGTTTTGATAAATTTGCTTCTAAGCAAATGCATTACTGTTTCATAGCAAACGTTTGTGCAATGCTGAAGCAAATCTTGAGCTAGCAGGTAACTTATGCTTTTGATGACTGTATGATCTTGATTTGAATTTCTTTATTGTTCTTTAAAAAAAGAGAAATATCTCATTATGCAAATGCCACCATAATACTTCAATATTAAGAAAGAAAAAGAAAAAAAAATAGTGTTTAGGATTAGGCATTTAGCCATGAACATTTATCATATGATCCTCAAAAGTGGTGACAAATAATTATTCATACTGCAGTGCATTATGGGAGTTTTTCATGTATTGCAAAATGAAGCATTTTGTTGATTTTCACCATTGTAGAGATTCATATGCTGGTTCTTGGTATCTGTGTGTGTGTCTAAAAAGCACTGGAGTTCAAATTTCTGTATGTGTTACACAGATTTAAAATTTATTCTCTGTAAATATTATAACAGTACTTTTTTTGCATGCTGTAGTTTCACTGGGATGATTATTCAAAATCTAAACTTATGAAAAAAACAAACACTATTTTGAATATAATCACACCAGCTCATTGTGACTATCTGTTTAATGCATATCACTGATCTCTCTTCTCTACAACACCACATATAGAACTACAGAGAAAGATCTAGTACAACAAGTCAAGGGTCAAGAGCACAACTAAATCAAACACTGATCTCCATGATGGTGGCATCGTTTTAACCAATAAAACATTAACATCTGATCCTCTGTAATTTACAACAACAACAGGTGTTCATCACTAATGCACAATCATCATTTAATTAGTCACTTAATTATCTCATTAACTTTAACTCTTTGAGGACTTGGGATTTGACTTGAGACTTGTTTGTGACTTGGAAGGAATGACTTTGATTCCTCCTCCGGTGAAATCAGCTGCTGAGTTCATGGGTGGAACAAAAACATGGCAGGACTTTTACTTTCTGACCCCTGGACTCTCCACCTCTGAATGTTAATTTAACTCAGAGAACAGGCTCTATTTATAACACTCAGGCCAAACAATGATTATGTAAAATCATAACTGACCCCACCTGAAAACATCTTTACTCTTAGCATATCTAGCTGTTATAATTCAGTTACAACAGCCATACAAAATGTAATATTAAAAAGTCAAAGGGTCAAGAGCTCAACTATAGCAAACACTGACCACTATAATGGTAACCCTATAAATGTACCCTTTTCTCCTTCAGTGATTCTGTTTTATGAACTTAAGATGTCTTCAATAACTCTGTTTTGGGGGACTGAAGACACAAACTTCTGAACATGCCTGTATCATATCTATGTAAGCAATAAAAATATGAATTTGTAAAAAAGTTGACGTCATGTGCATGCATATAATGTTTTCACAGGGTGTTTCATAATCTCCAACTACTGGCCTGTCATGTATAACACAGTATTCTTTATCAGTGTTTTTGTTTGCTTTTTTTTTTTTCAATGAAATCAATATTTTTGTATAAATTTTACTTATTTTTTTCATGTTCTTCTACTCATTTTGAAAGGTTGCTTGTAAGAATCTAATTTGATTATTTCTAAATAATTCTAATGTGTTAAATTTAATTATAATATTGGATGTAAAATTTTAAACAATTTTATCGAGTAAATAAAGTGAATAATTTTTTACAGTGGGGCTGTCAAAATGACAGAAAAACTAAATTCAAACTTAAATATTATCAAAATTCAAAGCTTTTGGTTTCTCTCCTGAGGCCACAAGAGGGCACATCATTTTATATGGATTTCTAAACATGCCACTCTCTTGTGCTAGATGCAAGTACAACACTGATAGATGTCCATCTAGAAAATGTGATAAATAGGCGTTCTGTGTGAATGGCTTGGTTTCGGTTTTGACGTAAACAACATCTTCTCCACATTGATGCTCTCATTTTCCACAATATATTGAGTGAACAACAGAGCATCGCCGCATCTAGTGGATTCAACTGGATAGGCTAACAAATGCAATAAAATGCAATGACACGTACATCGTCGTCGCATTTCGTGCGCCACTGATAAGGCTGCCTGATGGCTGCCACAGACCTAAAATTAGAATGAAACAGCTTTGCATTCGAATGAGGATTTTTTTTTTTAATTCAACGAATATTCGAAATGTGATTTTTTTTTTTTTTGACAGCCCTAATTCCCTCTCAGTCACATACCTGACTGAAAGGCTCATTATGCAGCTCATTTTGTCTTCATAGGTGTGAATCACAGGATTATGCATGAACATTCATGCCCTCATTCAATAAAAAGCCACTTTTCAAAAGAAGTCTTGTGTTAGGACAGGTCCAATGTGCTCTGAAGTGAAATGTTAATCTCACATAAGTGTTTACTTATTTTAAGGGTAAGCTAACTGTGAGGTGACATTGCAGACTGTGTTTTTCAAGTGTTGATCATTATAAATGCAACACTTTTGTTTTTGGCCCCATTTTTGATGAGCTGAACTCAATGATCTAAGACTTTTTTATGTACACAAAAGGCCTATTTCTCTCAAATATTGTTCACAAATCTGTCTAAATCTGTGTTAGTGAGCACTTCACCTTTGCCGAGATAATCCATCCACCTCACAGGTGTGGCATATCGAGATGCTGATTAGACAGGATGATTATAACACAGGTGTGCCTTAGGCTGGCCACAATAAAAGGCCACTCTAAAATGTGTAGTTTTACTGTACTGGGGGGTCCGGAGGGGTCCGAAACCAGTCAGTATCTGGTGTGACCACCATTTGTCTCATGCAGTGCAACACATCTCCTTCACATGAAGTTGATCAGGTTGTTGATTGTGGCCTGTGGAATGTTGGTCCACTGCTCTTTAATGGCTGTGCGAACTTGCTGGATATTGGCAGGATCTGGAACATGCTGTTGTATACCTTGATCCAGAGCATCCCAAACATACTCAATGGGTGACATCTCCGGTGAGTATGCTGGCCATGCAAGAACTGGGATGTTTTCAGCTTCCAGGAATTGTGTACAGATCCTTGCAACATGGGGCCGTGCATTATCATGCTGTAACATATGGTGATGGTCGTGGATGAATGGCACAACAATGGGCCTCAGGATGTCATCACAGTATCTCTGTGCATTCAAAAAATGCCATCAATAAAATGCACCTGTGTCCATTGTCCATAACATTCGCCTGCCCATACCATAACCCCACTGCCACCATGGGCCACTCGATCCACAACGTTGAAATCAGCAACACGCTCACCCACACGACACCATACATGCTGTCTGCCATCTGCCCTGTAAATTGAAAACCAGGATTTATCCATGAAGAGAACACTTTTCCAAAGTGTCAGACACCATTGAATGTGAGCATTTGCCTACTCAAGTCAGTTAGGACAATGAACTGCATTCAGGTCGAGACCCAGATGAGGACAACGAGTATGCAGTTGAGCTTCCCTGAGACGGTATCTGACAGTTGGCATAGTGTTCAAAAGCTTGTGTTTTCAAGCCCCCAAAACAGAGTTATTGAAGACACCTGATGTTAACAAACAGAATCACTGAAGGAGCATAATCTACATTTTGGTTACCATTACGGTGGTCAGTGTTTGCTTCAGTTGGGCTCTTGACCCTTAAACTTTTAAACAATTTTTTGATTGCTGTAATTGTGATACAGCAGTTAGACAAGCCAATAAAGAATAAGATCATCTGGTGTTGTTTGTTTTGACATTTGATCTGGATTTTGTCTTATCAACAACAGACGTCCTTTGTCTATACAGTATAAGGTCTGGTATTTTTCAGCATAATCAGAGAGATTCTAAGAAGCAAATATTTCAAACATTTAAAAAAAGAAAGTATATTTCATTTAGGCAACAGAGATCAAGAATCAGGCCTGAGAACCTCAACAATGGTGACCATCAAAAAGCATGTTGCACTGCATTCTGGGTGCCACCAATCAAAACTCATTTATGGCTCCCATCATGCTTTGAGGCATGAATAAATTATGAGATTAATTGTCTTAAGATTTATTCTTAATATTTTCTTTTATTTTTACTTTTTTATGCAATTTTTAGTAGCTTGTTTTGTGATGCTTACAGTTCATCTGTTAATCTGAACAGGCTCTATTTATAACACTCAGGCCAAACAATGATTATGTAAAATCATAACCAACACCACCTGAACAGCTTTACTCTTGGCATATCTAGCTGTTATAATTCAGTTACAACAACCATACAACATGTAATATTCAAAAGTCAAGGGTCAAGAGCCCAACTAAAGCAAACACTGACCACTATAATGGTAACCCTATAAATTTACCCTTTGTCTCCTTCCCTTCAGTGATTCTTTTGTGAACTTTAGGTGTCTTCAATAACTATGTTTTGAGGGACTGAAGACACAAACTTCTGAACATTATGCCTGTATCATATCTATGTAAGCAACAAAAATGTGAATTTGTAAAAAAGTTGACATCATGTGCATACATATAATGTTTTCACAGGGTGTTTCATGCATCGCCAACTACTGGCCTGGCATGTATAACATAGTATTCTTTAGCATAGTTGTTTTTTTTTTCCCAATGAAATCAATATTTTGTGTGTATTTTACTTAATTTTTTCATGTTCTTCTAATCATTTTGAATGGTTGCTTGTAAGCATCTAATTTGATTATTTCTAATTAATTCTAATGTGTTAAATTTACTTAATAATATAGGATATACAATTTTAAACAATTTTATTGAGTAAATAAAGTGAATCATTTTTTACAGTGCATTGTGCTGTGTGATAAAACTGCACATTTTAGTGTAGCCTTTAATTGTGGCCAGCCTAAGGCACACCTGTGCAATTATCATGCTAATCAGCATCTTGATATGCCACACCTGTGAGGTGGATGGATTATCTTGGCAAAGAAGTGCTCACTAACACAGATTTACACAGATTTGTGAACAATATTTGAGAGACATTGTGTACATAGAAAAAGTCTTAGATCTTTGAGTTCAGCTCATAAAAAATGGGGGCAAAAACAAAGGTGTTGCATTTATAATTTTGTTCAGTGTATTTAGGTGCCTTTATTTTGCTTGCATTTATCAAATATTTTTTGTCATATAGATGTGATGCTTAGTCTTAATTTGGTGGAATACTTGATTTTTTTTTCTGAATTGTTTAATGTGTGTTTACTTGTATAATCCACTTTTCGTGTGCAGTTATGCTCAGGAATGTTGTTTCAAATTAGTGCATCAACAATAAAACACATTTTACCAGAAAAAAAATAAATAATAATAATTACCCTTCAGTGTGTGCATTAATAATAAATAAATGATTATTGTGTTCACTTTCACAGGTTAACATTTATAACTCATTAATAAATGGTACACAGGTGTCCACTTTACATTAATGTTCATTTTAACAGGTTATTAACATTTATAACTCATTAATAAATGGTACACAGGTATCCACTTTACATTAATGTTTACTTTCACAAGTTATTAACGTTTATAACTCATTAATAATGGTTCACAGGTGTTCACTTTACATTAATGTTCACTTCAACAGGTTATTAACATTTATAACTCATTAATAAATGGTCCAAAGGTGTTCACTTTACATTAAGGTTCACTTTAACAGGTTATTAAAATTTATAACTCATTAATAAATGGTTAACAGGTGTCCACTTTACATTAAAGTTCACTTTAACAGGTTATTAACATTTATAACTCATTAAAAAATGGTTAACAGGTGTCCACTTTACATTAAAGTTCACTTTAAGCAGGTTATTAACATTTATAACTCATTAATTAATGGTTCGCAGGCAACCACTTTAGATTAAGGTTTACTTTTAGAAGTTATTAGCATTTATAACTCATTAATAAATGGTTCACAGGTGCCCACTTAAATTAACATTCACACACACAATCAAATAAAAAAAAAAAACTCATTAATAAATGGTTCACAAGTGTTCACTTTACATTAAGATTCACTTTTACAGGTTATTAACGTTTATAACTTATTCATAAATTATTTACATTAAGGTTCAGAGGTAACTAATATTGGAATTTTTTTTATTGTTGATATTTCGTCAAATTATGATTGTGATTTTTTTCCACCCCAAAATAAAGTTTGATCATTTCATCTTGATAAACAAAATATACCAGATTCTAATCAGTGTTCTGAATAGGAATCATGAACGTTTGCAGCGTATCATGGGCAAGATGCAGAGTAGATTCTGGTGAGAAACATTGTACAAATAGTGACATGAGTCATGAGATATAAATGAGAGAACACTAAATACAACACCCTCCAGTATCACTATAAAGGTCCAATTTTGCTTCATCATGAAATAAATCAGAAATCCTGTTTTGGGTGAAAAAAGTATAATAAATATATTTATTAAGCCTTCATAATATGTGAGTTAAAAATTGCTCACCATTTTTGGCAGGTATTGCATTAAAATCACCCTTTTTATTCTGTTCTAATCTTGAAATCAGAGCTGTTTAGAGTGGTGCAGGTATGGCGCCAGAACCCGAAGACTACTTCACTGCTTATTTTCTTAAGATTTTCCTATGGGGTTTTATAATTTTTTTTTTTCTTCTTCTTCTTCTTCTTCAATTAGTTGAGTAAAATAAAACCTGTGGTAAACATAACTTGACAATACTTACAATACTTTGACATTTTGGCGAAACTTATACCATTACACATCATGTTCAGGAACTCATGTGCCCCAAAAATCACGAGAACATTCCACTGTAAGTTAAATTTGTTCAAAGATGAGTGTATTTTGTACAATATTTGCAAAAGCTTTTTATGACATAATTACAAGTAACACAATTACTAAATTTACATTGATAAGTTTACTTACAGACATTTATGAGTTTATTTTAAAATACTGAAACATACTGAAAATCTAAATAAAGCTCTGTAAACACTTTTTACAAAACTCGAAAGTGTGTCTGATCAGGTGATGAAAAGTTCTACACACACTTCTGGTCTCCTCGCCTACTTGAACACTTGGATCAAATACAGGAAATACGTCATATAAGTAGACAAGTGGACAAGTGCAAAGACTGAAAGTGTGGGTATTTGGATGTGCCCTGTAAACTATCTTTATTTCCTTTCTAAATTGCCTTTACTATCTTTATGTGACAGTTAATGTGATAACAGGAGCTGAAAGACTGAATATATGCTGCTTAATTTTTAACTAATCTAATGCTTTGTAGACTATTTTGAAAACAAAAACACTGGTTAGTCTCATTATAATATCTGATTTGTTTCTACTTGCCCATTTGAATCGGCTTCTTCGTTAAGATATTTGTTTCATGATGTTCATTTTTTTTCGTGTCATCTCAAGTCAAGACAAGTTGAGATTCAAAGAAACAAATAACTTTATTTGCATGTATTAATTAAACATCTTATACTTTAACTATAATCATGTGCTGAACAGAACTTGAACTCCTGGTTTGTTAATCATAATTTTGGAAGTAGCAGATAGAAATTACTCTAATCACGAATGCACATTACA
Source organism: Cyprinus carpio (assembly GCF_018340385.1). Taxonomy (NCBI): domain Eukaryota; kingdom Metazoa; phylum Chordata; class Actinopteri; order Cypriniformes; family Cyprinidae; genus Cyprinus; species Cyprinus carpio. The sequence continues at coordinate 35,770,384 of NC_056572.1, read as the reverse complement.
TTTACATTCATACACAACACGTCTCCCTTCCCTTACCTTCACTTGCTTCATAGGACTTTTTTAGATCCTGGAGACTTTTCCTGTGATCGGAGAGAGTTTTTCTGGTTTGCTCAGATCGAGGCATCTTCTCTTTTATCTTCTTTTTGTGGGTTGTTAAAAACTCTGATGCGGCAATAAAGATCTGTAGAACTGCTTACAGGTTTCATAGATCTAGCAGCTCAACTCACTGAAATAAATGTTCAGCAAAGTCGTTATGAGGGTGTGTCTCATACAAATGTTTAGCTTGTTCACTGGCATGAGACACATTAGATGGACTGCTGATGACAATACTATGAAATAAAGTACTGCCAGTTGAACAATACTTTTTTACTTAATTTTTTAATACTTAATTTTTTGTATTTATTCGTCTTGCAGTTATAGGTATTGATAGGTGAGCCTGTTTGTCAACTATACACAAATGTAATACAAATATTACATAATAAGGACTAAAGGAATAATTCACAAAAATAAATAAATTAAAAATAAATGTACTGCCTCAATGTTTTTTCATACCTGAAAGGCTTTCTCTCTTCTGTGGAAAAGTGATTTTGAGAAATTACACCTCAAAATCACTTTTAGATCCAAATAAACTGTGCATGTATGTAACATGTGTAATGTATGGTGGGTTATAATATATATATATATATATATATATATATATATATATATATATATATATATATATATATATATATATCATTCTGTTTAATGTAATTGATTTTGACATGTTTTTCCTTGTGTGTGTCATGCTTTTGTCTGATTTTTCAGGGGTATCTTGTTAGTAAATGTGACAGGTGCCTTGAAAAACATAAAACAAAGCCACACCCCTGTGTAATACGCAGCTGAGCAGGTTCAAACTGTAAGGTGTGGAAAGGTTGTGTCTGTAATTATAACACATATTACTTCAATAGCTCTTCGGTTAATTGCACGCAGTAGTTTCTATTATTAGCTTGTTATTCTTTTCATTCAGATTAAACACAGAGGGCTTGGTTTCTTTTGACTAAATGTTCATAAGAGCAATACAAAACATTCTGTGTTTTAAAGTAACTGAATCCAGTGGACCCGGTTTTTATATTTAATGCAGGAACAGATCTGTGTGCATATTTCTCATGCACAGTTTCAGTTCCATGACTTTGTGTTTTGTGTCATTTGTCAGAGTAAATTTTACCTAATTATTATTTTATTAAATAATATGAGATAAAGAAAAAAAAAAAAAGAAAAAAAAAAACATTTTGTATTTTGCAGAAGACAAAAGTGAAGTGACAGAAGTAAATATTTAGTAAATATTGAGGAAATATCCATATAAACTAAGTCAATCCTAATGCAACACACCTAAAACAGATCTAAAACGGTATTCAATTCATACTCATTCACATACTATTTAAAAGCAAAAATACAGTTAATTAATACAGTTAATTACAGCTAACAGTGTTCCTGTAGCTCAAGTGGTAGAGCATTGCGTTACGAAGCGCAAGGTTGGGGTTTTGATTCCCGGGAACACATGATAGGTAAAAATTGATAGTCTGAATGCACTGTAAGTTGCTTTGGATAAAAGCGTCTGCTAAATGCATAAATTTAATTTAAATTTAATTTATTTAATTTATTTAATGTAAAATTATACATTGGATTTAATGAATAAGTTACACGTACAACAAACTGGTAATGTCATAGTGGTATCGTGTACTGTAATCGAATGTAGCCTAAGTTATACCTGTTGAACCATAGACAGCACATGCTGTGTTCATCTAATAAAGATCTTCATCGCTAGCAAACAAAAGCCTTTGCAGATTTGCTTTTAACTGACTGTAGAGCCAAAGCCATGCCTTCAACGCTCTTGATGTTCTTAAATTTTCTGTTACAACTTTGAGTGAACCGCTTCAGCACTCAGCGTGTTGGGCAGGGAACTGAACGAATCGTTCAAACTGATTCGTGAACCAATTCACTGGTTTGCCAACTGGTTTGATCAAGCTTTTGAACAGAACTCAAAAGAATGAATCATTCACGAATGGGCATCGCTCATTGCCAACGGCGTGCAGAGAGTCCTGCCATATTTTGCTCCACCCATGAACTCAGCAGCTGATTTCACCAGAGGAGGAACCAAGTCATTCCTTCCAAGTCACAAACGAGTCTCAAGTTAAATCCCAAGTCCTCAAAGAGTTAAAGTTAATGAGATAATTAAGAGACTAATTAAATGATGATTGCTCATTAGGGATAAACATCTGCTGTTAACAATCAACATCACTGAAGAAAAGTTGACTTTAGCCAAAGTCTTAGATGAAATCAACTGAATTTTTTTTTTAAACACACACAAGATGCCACCATAACTGGTGGTCACGGTTTGCTTTAATTAGTCTCTTGACCCTTTTAATAATTCAAAAGTATTTATTTTAAAGCGATTGCAATATTAACAACAACATTTGTGTACTGCTGAATCAAAAGCTTGAAGTAGCAGTGTAAGTTGCTGTTTTTGCTAATAACTCATGATGAGTGAATATCATAAAGTGGTTTCTCTCTTTGGTTCATTAACTGATATTCAGGTACTGTAGAACTACAAAAAAAAAAAAGCCTATTAAACAAATGCCACCTTAATGTGTCAATATTGAAAAAAAAAAAAAAAAAAAAAAAAAAAAAACAGACATGAACCTTATCATTCTCAACAGTTGTGACAATAATATTTCATACTGAGGTGCATGATGGGAGTTTTTATTATGGTGTTACCCAGCATTCATTGCATCATGAAGCATTTTGTTGATTGTCACCATTGTTGAGATTCATATACTGGTTCTTGATGTCTGAGTGTGTCTGTTTTTACAGGCTTTTTTTTTTTTTTTTTGCAGTTCTACAGTACCTAAATGTCATTTAATAAACCAAGAAAGAGACAACTTTATGATGTTCACTCATCATGAGCTATTAACAGAAATCGCGAGTAACTCTGCTACTTCAAGCTTTTGAATCAGCAATGCACAAATATTTGCTGTGAAACAATATTAGAAACAAATTACTTTGAATTATTAAAAGGGTCAAGAGACTAATTAAAGCAAACATTGACCACAGTTATGGTGGCAATGGTGGTCATCTTGTGTGTTGATAAAAAAAAAAAAAAATCAGTATATTCCATCTAAGGCTGTGGCAGAAGTCAGTTGTAGTTCTTGTGTTTCACTTTTCTTCAGTGATGTTGATTGTTAAAAGCAGATGTTCATCACTAATGCACAATCTTCATTTAATTAATCACTTAATTATCTCATTAACCTTTAACTCTTTGAGGACTTGGGATTTAATTTGAGACTTGCTTGTGACTTTCGAAAGGAATGACTTGGTTCTTCTCTGGTTAAAACAGCTTGCTGAGTTCATGGGTGGAATAAACATATGGCAGGACTTCTTACTTTCTGACCCCTGGACTTTATACCTCTGCCAACTGCTGGGTCAAAACAACCCAACCGTTGGGTTTTTCCCTTTTAACCCAGCGCTGGGTTATATTTAACCCAGCATTTTTTAGAGTACACAGACATCAGTGTGTCAGAGATCCAGATCATATAAAGCAATGCTCACATTAAATCTCACCTAATAAGAGCATCAGAGCAGTAGAACATCTTTATCTTCATGTTTCAGTCATCCACAGTCCTGTACTTTAGATGAGCTGCTTTGCTAAGCGAGTGGCTTCAGGGAATAGTTATAACCTTTATTTTACCAGGAAAGGACATGCATTGAGATTAAAAATCTATTTTACAAGAGTTTTAATAGTGTAATGATTGAATCAGGCACCTTGTCTCTGCAAGTACACCCAGCTGCAGCCTGCAGATCGAGGCGGGGCTGCACGTGTCACCCAGCCCCATACCTAATCTGATTGGTTCGATCGTCTTTCATAGGCATAATTGATAGGAAATGTGTGTGTAGTTGGTGTAGGACGGAGTATGTTGTTTAAAAAACTAAAAACGCTGTGCAGTTTTACAAAGCCTTCATTATAATGCACAGTTGTTTATTGTTCACTTGTCTCATTATGTCTGATTTATTGAATCACGAGATGTTAGCTGCTGCAAGTTTAATCTTCTGGATCAGTCGAATTCACAAATGAATCATTGGGACATTCTAAAACGCTTAACGTGAAAGTACGTGGCTCAATGCATTAAAACGTTGTTTTATAAAGACCAAACTCAGTAAACTAATTATTAATAAAGCATTATATTCACAGACAAGCAGATATGAGCCCAGAATACGAACGCAACACGTTAAGCATTTTCCTCCCATAACCTGCTTGTCTGTAAATGTCTGAATACTTTATTAAAATTTTTTACTGAGTTTGGTCTTTTTAAAACACGTTTTAATGCATTACGCCACATTAAGCGTTTTCCTTTTAGTCTAATGGGTTTCTATGGGAGGAAAATGCTTAACACATAATTAAACGCATTGCGTTCTTATTCTGCCCTCATCTGCTTGTCTGTGAATAGAATGCTTTATTAATATTTTATTTACTGAGTTTGGTCTTTTAAAAACACCGTTTTAATGTGAATAGCGTAGAATATCCCGAATCATTCTAGCTGATTGAATAGAATGGTCACAAAATCAGAAAAGATACCAATTTAATATATTAATTTAATATAAATAGATTATAGGCCTACTTTATAAAGTTTATCTCAATATTTGACCGCAGTGGCTGTGAGGTTTTCGGATCTGGTTCGAGCTGGAATGAGTCAAAATGTGATGGTTTTTTTTTTTTTAATTTTGGCCGCCCCTGAAACCGGTCATATCATAAGTTAAGTTTTATTCAAAGATGTGCATTTATTACATGGACTGAGTAAAAACATGAAAAGTGTATAAAATGCGTGCGTATAACTGATCTCTAAATAGTACAATTGAATGATATATAAAAGTTTATCTTAACACTGTTAAAATATGTAAAACTGTTTAATGAAATAACCACAATCTTAACAACTGCACTGAAATAAGATCACGCATGAATTTGCGTTCGTTACTATAGCAACAGATTACAGGTATGTCCTTTCAGAATCATCACTGGCCGGTAGAAATAAAAGTTTCTTGATTTCTTCACTTTAAAATAAGGAGGAGCAGCATATTTTCCTGAAATAAAGGCGAGGGAAAAGTATATGCTTTGCAATAAGAAAATTAAAGTTTCATAAAATTTAAAATGACACACAGCAGACACATTAACCTATTGCGGTGTCATTTATCAACTGCATGATAGATAATTATAGGCTATAACAATAATTGTCTTGTCATTCTATATAAATTAAAAGAATACCGCTTTCTCATACTCTGATGATATTAAATAATCAAATTTTCAAAAAAATATTTAATTCATAATTCATTCTTCTATCTGAAGACCTGATCCTCCCTTCTGTGGATAATCAACCCAATTCATTTATTAAATGTAGTGGGTTGGTCGTCTGTCAGCCTAAAAATCAGCTTAAGTTAGCAAAACAATCATTTCAGGGACATGGCGAGTTACAGGCTAAAGGTTTTTTTTTTTTTTTTTTTTTTTCTGTGCATTATAATGAAGGCTTTGTAAAACTGCACAGCTTTTCCTAGTACGGCTCGCTGCAGCCTGCGCTGGACATCCAACCCCGCCCACATCCAAGTGTGACGTCAGAAGTCACACCCATCCCCGACACAACCCCGCCCACGTCCAAGTGTGACGTAAACGAAAGCCACGCCCATATCAAAAACGTCACCTCTTGTGATTTCCCCAACAGCTCCTAAAATGCTTATGTTGATTAAAGTAGGCTAATTGTCAATTAAAACTTTTAAACCTTACCTTGTTCATTTATGTAATGAGATAAATTCACATTTATTAAAAAACGATTTTGACCTACCCAAGGCAAAAATTGAAATGCATCAAATTTAAAGGGGACAATTAGATTTTGGTATTGTAAAAGTATGCAAAATTATTGTAAAAGTTGGTATTGTATAATTGTCATTTAATTTTCTAAAGATTTATTCCACTTATCATAAAATGTTAACATTTGAATGATAGAATCAACAGTTCCCCATATGCAGTAGGCTACACATACTTAGGCTGAATAAAGATTGCATTGACAGATTATATAAGTAACATGACATTGATCTTCAGGCCTTGTTCATCACAACTTGATATGAAACATGTCCAGGTCCTCCACATACTTAAAGATGAATGAAAAAGGCATCCATTGTTTCATTGGGTATTTTTATATTTAATATTTTACAAAAATAATTACATGAACAATTTTACAAAAAAAAAAAAAATAAAATAATAATATAATATACACAAATATACACCACCAGTCAAAAGCTTTTGAACAGTAAGATTTTTATTATTTTTTAAAGTCTCTTCTGCTCACCAAGCCAGCATTTGATCCAAAACACAGCAAAAACAGTAATATGAAATATTTTTACAATTTAAAAGAACTGCTTTCTATTTGAATGTATTTTAAAATGCAGTTTATTCCTGTGATCAAAGCTGAATTTTCTGCATCATTACTCCAGTCTTCAGTGTATTAACATAATAATAATAAAATGTTTTTTGAGCATCAGATCAGCATATTAGAATGATTTCTGAAGGATCATGTGACTGGAGTAAGTCACCTTTGAAATCACAGGAATAAATTTCATTTTAATAGAAATATAGAAAATTGTTATTTTAAATAGCAAAAATATTATACAAATATTTTACAATTGGACTGTTTTTGTTCTTTGCTGTACTTCGGATTAAATAATGCAGGCTTGATAAAGCAGAAGATATTTCTTTAAAACATAAAAAATCTCACTGTTCAAAAACTTGACTGGTTGTGTTTTAACAAAGATATGCTCCAAATATTATAAAGTCTGAGCAGCTGAATGAGCAGCTGAATTATCAGATAAACAGTTCTTGACATAGCAGTACACACACATACAAACACAGACTACACAGAGAGAGTCCTTGCTTAATATATCCTCCGATTCTCCCTCCAGGTAGTCTTTGATGGCATTCTGTTGATTTTTTTACTGTCCATCTGGAGAAAGGCAGGCCCTGTCACCATCCCCACAGAATAACCCACGATGACTCTGTACCACGCTGGACCAATGTCCCTTACAAACTTACACTTTATGACCTCTTGGCGCTCCTGTTAAAAATAGAAAATACATACGTGTTGGGGGTATATGTGTCCACTAAAAATTATTTACCTCATCATTCTACATAAACATATTTATGATTTTAAACCACAAAAATCAATCAATATCTAAAGAAATGCTTTCACCATACCTCCATGCCACCTTATGTGGTCCTTCAAGTGAATTGTAACAAGTAATTTTCTTTACTGCTGAAACTGCAGCAGGGACCCCCCGGGAGAAATGCCCTGCATCAGGCTTGGACTGAAAAATTGTGTAGAATGCTGTAAAACATGACAAACAAAACATTATGTGATCTTTTCGTTAATATAGAAGAATACAGAGATAATTTGTGACATACACAGAGTTATCCAGCAAGACATAATGAAATGATGCGGTTGCCCAACCAAGTTACAGTACATGTACGGTACTGTGATCAGAGTATATCATTAAAGATGTCATATGTATGTGAGTGTTTTGTGTGTGTGTGTGTGTGTGGTTGTGTGTGTGTGTGTGTGTTGTTTGTTTGTGGTGGTGGTGGGGGGGGGGCGGGGCTCAGTAAGTGACATATGTGTGAGAGGGATGAAGTTGTGTGTGTCTGAGTGGGTGAGATGAGAGTTATGTGTGGGGGGAAGGGTATAAAAATATATTGCACATTGATTCATAATTGATTTTATGTTGTAAGACTTGTGCCCTTCTATCAATCTATCTATCTATCTATCTATCTACACATGTATGTATGTGTATATGTATGTGTGTGTGTATGCATGCATGCCACAAATACATACATACATATATACATATAAGTTGACAACACTGCTTCCTGATCCAAACACACACACACGCACACACACACACACACACCAAACACACACACACGCACACACACACACACACACACACACCCACCCAAGCAATAACGTGCCTGTGTGAAGTTGAAATTAAAAATACTTACTGTTGTTTATATAAGTATATTTGTTGCTAGCTAAGCAATAACGTGCCTGTGTGAAGTTGAAATTAAAAATACTTACTGTTGTTTATGCACATGCACACATTCTTAAAGTTGTCAACGTTTTAAGTGTTGGTAAAGACCAAAGATATTTTTTTTTACTTACCGACACGGCAAACAACAGCTTCTTTTTTTTAGCGGTTGGCAAACAATACAAATTATCTTCTTATCGATGCTTCTTCCTGTTTCAAAATGAATGACAATGTGACGTATTTTGACATGGGCGTGGTCTGTGACGTCACACTTGGATGTGGGCCGGGTTGGATGTCCACCGCAGGCTGCAGCGAGACGCTCCTCAGCTTTTTAGCTTTTTAAACAACATACTCTGTCCTACACCAACTACGCACACATCCTTTTTTCACCCTTTTTCCCCCTCCTATCATGTATGCCTATGAAAGACGATCAAACCAATCAGAGTAGGTATGGAGTGGGGAGACACATACAACCCCACCCCAGATGCAGCCCCGCCTCGATCTGCAGGCTGCAGCGAGAACGGTATTCCTGCACAACCGGAGGCTGCAGTTTCAGGACCGCGGTTCTAGGACCGCAGTTCTAGGACCCCTAGTTTTTTGTGACAGCGCCCACCTACCGTAAGGATCAACACTAATTAAAGATGGACGATGTGGACAGCAATCAGACGGTGAGTACCGATATTTAATTAGTTTTATTTTATAATATTTAAAACGGTGCGAAGTTTACATAGTGAGAACTGCTAACTATGAATTAATAATTAATTCCCACCAAATTAAGAATTCGTGAGCTAGTTTTATAATTACTACGACGATAATTCGTGGCCATGATTTCATAAATCCTTGTTGAGTTTTAATGACGAAGTATTATAAGTGAATCTAGCCAGCACATTAATTAAATTCATAAGATGACAAGAGCATGCTTGATGTAAGGTTTGTAAGATTTACCTGCAGCTTAATGTATTAGTGTGAATACTGGCTTAATACTCGTTGTTTTACCATATGTAAGTATAAAACATATCTTTCATAATTAAACTGCACTGACTGCCAGTTGTGTTAGCCTGTTGTTTTGGCATTGTATTGCAATGATGAATGAGGCGTTTGGCAGTTTTAATAGCTTGTTACAATTTGGCCTAAACTGCAGGCCTAACGTACTCCACATGCAGTCCATTGTTATCATGTGTTAGTTTCTGTCATGTTCTGCATGGCCAATATGAAGTGATTTTATGGATTTGGTTAGGCTCATTGTAGGAAGGTGATTTAAAAAGGCACTAGGGATATTTTCATGATCTCAAAATATTCTAACAAGTCTTCCTTTCTGGTCCAGATTATCATTTCAGGTCAGAGTACAATATGAATATTTTTTGCATAATGCCTAGTGCACCATTTTTGCTACTGATATTTCTGTTATCTCAAAAGTGATTGTTCTCTGATAACTATTTCAGTGAAGTGGAAGAATTAGTAGAAAGATTGACAAACAATTGAGGAAAGAAGGGAGATCATTCAATTGGTGAGTATTGCTCTTATGTACTTACACATTTGAAGTTTGTAATTAGATGTCAGTAACATGAATATTCTGTTTGGCTCTCTCTCTTAAACTCCAACAGTGCATAAGTGTTAAAAGCATATATATATATATATATATATAGATATAATATATATATATATATATATATAGATAATATATATATATATATATATGAATTTCAGTTGAATATGTTAAAACAAATGTTTCTTATTTCTCTCTCTCTCTCTCTCTTTGTCTCTCCCCCCCCCCGTCTGCTCGTCTCTCTCTCTCTTCTCTAGAGTTGAAGCCTACAGCCCATTCTATCCATGCAGCAACTGATGGAAAAGGGGTTCGCTTTGGGTGCTGTTGTCGCAAAAATGACATATATATATATATATATATGTATATATATATATATATATATATACAGTTGGTGGACATCCAAAGCGTTACTTCTACCGCCGCTCGTACCGCTGCCGCGGCGTCTGCAAAGTGCATTAGCAGCTTTTGACCGCTGAGGGGCGCTTTAATCACAGGTTTACAAACAAGCACATCAAAGCACATTTTCGCAAATAGACGTCAGCTTTGCCTCCACCGAAGTGTTATATTTGATTGCAGTCGGGGAAAATGAAAGAAAAAAATATTTAATATTCACAGATGAAAGTTTAGTCCTTATGAAGATATGTGCGTTTCTTAGAACGAATTCAAGCAGGACAAAATTCAAGACTATAAACATTTAAATAATATTTTCTCTACACCATATTTTAGATTAGACACATTTAAATAGTGTGCAGTATTATTTATATAATATGAATTATGTGTTATCATATTAAAAAGAAAATTAAAAGTGATAAAAGTGATAGCCTATTGTGAGCTAGGCTTGCGTGTTTTTATAAATTATTTTCTTTATTTTAGTAAAACGTAAGGCACTGTATAATTTCGCTCCCATTATTTAGGCCTAATTAAAAAAAGAAACGAATAAATTAAACCTGCACGATTTAACTAAATCATTGCAACTCTAAAGAATGGATGGATTAATAAAACGTCCTCACTTATCAACAAAGTGCACACGATGTAAAAAAAAAAAAAAAAAAGAGCTTCATTAATTGACAACTTCAGTGATTTTAAATGGAGTCTTCTTTGCTTGCTTTCATATAATTTAAGTAAAGTAAAAATAAATAAATAAAATAAATAAATAAATTGCAGCCGCATTTAAATGCAGGTTTGTATAATATTCCGTAAAATATCAGTGCAAGATTTGCTCTGCATGATGCTGAGTGCAGCAGCAATTTATTCTTATTTGTCTACATATTTTATCTTCATTACAAATCTTGTTTGTTTTATTTTGGATAATTCCATGTAAAAAATATTTACTTTGTAATGCATATGCAAAATGTGAATTATTATTCATATTCAAGTATTTGTGCAAAAATGATTTAATGCGATGCATGACAGGGAGGCGCCTCTCGATCACGTAATTTTTCCTAATAATGAAATAAACTGAAAATTGTGGCGTCTCACATACATGAGAAATATATCTACAGAAAGCTTGAAATGTCTTTTAACGAATCAATTCAAAAACGAAAGCATTATATAATCTGTGAAGGTTGTATTTCTGTTTAAAGGCGCGTCCATGTGGAGAGATTCAGCACTGTGAATTTCATCTTGCAGCCGACAAGAAACATTTGTTTATTAATAAATAATTAAAATGTCTCCTTTTTCATAATTATTAGGCTACTTCTGCCTGTGCTTTGTGACGAACTTAATGCATGTTCTTGAGCGTGGAATATATTAAAGGCTGGATTATAGTTGTAAATTTAATATAAACTTGCGATTAGTTGAATAATGACAAATGAACGACTAGTAACTAGAAAAATCTTACGTGGGAAGCAGACCTATTAAAAACCCTCTAGACATCTCTGTTAAAGTTTTTAAAGCATTTTTATACGCGTTTGCATAAATTCTTCTTTCAGAACGGTCTGTAATGGAGAGATGCCTTAACACTGATTTTTCCTCTGAAACACAAAAACGAAAATTGAAATAAAATAAATATTTTATGTTTTGAGAATGATTGTGCTCAACCCTCCCCCGCGCCGTCTGAGACACGCTGCCGAGCAGAGTATGAGCGGCAGCGGAGTAATTCTGACTGAAGAAGAGCGGATTTTTTAAAAAGTCGGAGCGTCGTGGTTTTCACTCGCTCCAGCACCGCTCCATCACGAGTACAATTCATGCCAACAGCCCGTAATATAACTGCATATTTAGCAAGAATTCACATGATAAACATATTTAGCTATAGCTTGATACACATAATATCTCCGATCAGAAGACTATAATGACGGCAATAGTCCAGCAGGATGTTACAGGCTAGTTCTCAAGGAATTTGTCTTCCTTTTACTGATTATTTTCGGGTTAAAGCATGATTTAAACAGATACAGCACATTCACACGTAATCGCTGTCGCAATAATGCATTCAAACAAATGTAATCAGGCTACTTCATCTGTATCTGATTTTGGATGAGCAGAAATCTGTAACAAATGCATCGATCTGTAGATAAAATAACTGACGAAAATGTAAACTGTTATTTTCATCACAAACAAAATTTGCACAGCAGAAAGCAGCAATAATACCTTTTAATGCTGACAATTTTATTAGTTTGGCGTTTGGTAGGACAAAAAGTTTGCACACAATAGCCTAATCCCTTTGCAACTCTCCTGTAATTTTATTTATTTAGGCCTATTTATATTTTATTTTTATAAGCTATTATGAACATAACATTTCAACTTTAGCCACGGAGTGAAGGCGGAGCAGTGTTTCTGGTATCAATGAACGCTGAGCAGAGTGATTATTAAATGCTCGGAGCGCGGAGTGAAATTGTTGCAGCTCCACTCCGCTCACATAGGCCTACTGTACTGCCGAGTGAGAGAGATGTTTCGCCCTATATGAACAAGCCGTCCGGTGTAGACACGGTTAGACAGTGTCTGCTATATTTACAAATAATTGATATAAGAAATAAAAATAAATACATAACCTAAACCAGCGGCATAACGAGATGAAAATATAGACTAGAAAACTGATTTAGGCCTACACTTGGTCTGTCCTCCGTCCATGACCACTGACTCACTGCGAGCTGCCAGTTTAATCTGAACAGCTCTTAAGGCGAGTGGATGGCATGATGGGCTAGTATTAAAAATATATATATTTTTATATTAAAACTTGTTTTGAGCAATTTCTTTGTCATTTGAATATTGATTTTAAGTAGGGGGGGCAAAAAAAATCGATTTAAATTGTAAATCGGATTTTTTTTGTGAAAAAAATCGGGGATTTTTTTAGGCCATAGGCCTATCGCCCAGCCCTAATGCAACAGTTTTTTTTTTTTTGTTTTGTTTTTTTTTTTAAGGCAACTTCCTCTGAAATTAAGTTATAATAACTAATAATCTTTATTGCGCTATACAGTAGTCAACATTTGAAGTGATCAAACCTTTCTTTAAAGTTGTCCTAAAACCTGTTCTGCAAGTTTAAACCCTCATAAGACTGTCCATATGAAAGAGCAAGATATTCACACCTTTATCTCGACCCCCACAAGCTATACAGAACTACCCCCCAACCCCCTCCAGCTGAACTGAACTCGGTCTGTTTTTTGGGCTGTGAGGAACGCTGTGTTCTCATGTTACTGGGTTGAAACATGCCTGCACTCCACAGCAGCCCTTCTCTTTTATTCATTATTTTCCCGCAGGCCCATATTATTATTTTTACTAGACCCAAATAATAACAAAATTATCAATTGATAATTAAGTCATTATTTTTGCCAAAATCATTGTTATTTGTGAACGTAGGCGTTTGCGGAAGGCTTTAAGACCAAGCGGAATCCTCCGTAAGCTGCTCCCGCTTCACAGCGAGCGGGACTCGCACAAACTGACCCAACATTTAGCAAGACAGGAAAACATTCAGTCTGAAGGAAGAGTATATCATTGTAAGTTAATGCTGTTAAATAGAGAGTAAAAAAAAAAACAAATCCAAACACCAGAAGCAACCTACACTCTCAGTGTTCTTTCACTGAAAAGTATGCATTTTATTTATTTATTCACAGGCTATATGGTTGAAATAGTTATATTTTAGTTGAAAACTTTAAGTGCCATTGTTTAAAAAAATTGCATCAAATGTTTCATAGACCTTCATGCTTGTCATGCTTTAAAATCCCATGTCATTTGTAATTTCACTGTATTTTAACCTCCTAAATTACTACCCCAATTCTATAATGGTATAGAATAGGCTAACTGTAGCATAAATGGATGAATAAAAACAAATATAACTTTTTTACTGCAGGCAGATATAGGCCTATAGTATTTTACATTACAAATATTTGGATCCCTTATTTTATTAAAGAATAAAGGCTTATTTTTCTTCAAGAATAAACATTATAAATAAATAATTAAGAGAAAGAGCCTCTATTAGGCCCTTATTTGTAGGTTGTAGGAGATATGCGAGCGATTCATAGATTTTTACAAAAAAGAAAAAGTGGGTGCTTGGTTTCAGAAAAACGAATACAGCTTGTAAAAAATGCTAATGATGAAAAAGTCATGCTAACTTATTAATTCATAGAAATAATTTAATTAATTTTTTTTTTTTCGAAATTCAACTTGAATTTCAATACTATTAAACTGACTTTAAAATCTCAAGGAGTTTATAAGTTGAAACGGTAAAATGTCACAGTGCATGCTAGCCTAAATGAACTTGTATCTTGTATAGTATCCGAAGACTTGAGTGTATGTTAGCATAAAACTAACAATAATAATTTGATTTTTTTTTTTTTTTTTAAATGAACAATTCCTATATAAAATGTGACAGCAACCTTTATATCAAACATTTTTGAAATCGTCCACAGCTGAGCATCGCAGGAGGCAGATCTGAAGTTTATATTTGTTTGTTCACTAAGTGAATGTGATGCACAAAGTAATTTTTAGATGCAATGGAAAAATAAAGCTGGATAAAACCATACACGAACACACGCTAAAAAATAATTACATTTGGTGAGAGTTGCATTTTATTACATTCAGAAATAATAACGGCAGGCTTAATAATGCTATAGGCTAATGTACCAACAGGACATTTTTAGTTCCCTTCACTTTACAACAAATCCTTTAAATTTAAAAAATGATCATAACAGAACAAGAATTACAAATATATAATTCTAATGGATAAATATAATTGCAGCAGGCTATATAATAATATAGGCTTATAAACAACAACGAAAATAATAATAATTAAAAATAATTTAAAGCGATACATAAGGTTGGGCTTATCTCTCTCATTCGGGACAAATCCAAACATGTTGCTCATTTGAAGCTAAACTCTTATTCATTAGGTAAAATAGGCTTTGGATTTCACACGTGTTTCAGTATCGACGAAAAAAAAAATCATAATTAGCAAAATTATGCCAAAGTGGCCCGCTGCTCGCGCCGCATGGCTTGGTGAATGACTGCTGTTTCCAATGAATATGGTGCGCGTGAGGGTACCAGCGAGATCAAAGTCACAATTCACAATTATTGGTCACACAGTAAAGGCATAATTCAAAAAATGCAACGTGTTAGCAGTTTGAAAAATCAAGAATAATAACAAAGTTAATAAGAATGTTTCGGTCGGTGGCTTGGTCCGTCTGTTTTCTTTGTTTTGTCCCTCCCTTGTTTTTCTTGGCGTTGCGCTATCCTTTTGGAGCGTGTACGTGCTCTATCTCTCTCTTAGGTGTACGCACCTGTTCGTGATTTGAGTGGCTGATTGATACGGTATAAACGTCAACGAGGAGGAGAAAGGAGATGGACAGATCTTGTGGGCCAGCCAGCAAACAAGGCGTTTCTTTATTTGTATTTAGTTTTCTTCGTTGTTGTCTGTTCTGTAAAATTTCGTTCCTGGGTTGGTATGTTCGTTAGTATTGTGACGTCTGTTGGGAGTGAGTGAATAAAATACAGATTTGAGCGACTTCGCTATTTATTCGTTCTTGTTTATGCTACGTAGCTCTCTTCCCCTCTGAGCTGATATTTTGATGAGAGGTCGTAACAAAGAATTATTTGTAAATGCTGGACTGTTCTCATTTCGCTGTGCAAATGGAACCTGAAGATTATTATTATTATTATATTATTATTATTTTTTTGTAAACGAAGAATGAACCGAAATGAAAACATTTTAATCCGTATATATATATATATATATATATATATATATATATATATACGGATTAAAATGTTTTCATTTCGGTTCTTTTCTTCGTCATATATATATATATATATATATAGTATATAATATATATATATATAGTTTATATATATATACATATCATATATATCATGACTGTTTTAAAAACAATAACATGCATAAGAGCCTTTGTGTAAAGGTTTTTTTTTTTTTTTTTTTTAATGAGTAGCCTGTAAGCCTAAGACTATCCTATTTTTAATGGCTTTTAAGGATGTTATAATGTATATTATAATGTAATTGTTGTTTTACGTCTTCCTTTCATTTTACAATTACATTCAGTTCGCAATCCGTCCCTTTGCGCCACCTGGCGGTAGTTTTGCGAATGATTTTAACACGCGACTGATTTGCAGTTAACGCCGCGGCCTGCGGCGGCGGTACGCCGCGGCGGCATTACTCATTTTGGTTGTCTAACATCTGTATATATATATATATATATATATATATATATATAAATATATATATACACTACACTACCGTTCAAAAAAGTTTGGAATCAGTAAGACTTGTAATGTTTTTAAAAGAAGTCTCTTCTGCTCATCAAGGCTGCATTTATTTCATCAAAAATATAGAAAAAAAACGGTAATCTTGCAAAATGTTATTATAATATAAAATAATGGTTTCTATTTAAATATCCTTTAAAATATAATTTATTTCTGTGATCAAAGCTGAATTTCCAGCATCATGACTCCAGTATAAAGTGTCACATGATCCTTCAGAAATCATTCTAATATGATGATTTATTATTAGAATTATCAACAGTTTGTGCTGCCAAACATTTTTTTGGAAGCTGTGATAACTTTTTTTCAGGATTCTTTGATGAATAAAAAATTAAAAGGAACAGCATTTATTCTAAATATGAATCTTTTCCAACAATATAAATCTTTTCTATCACTTCTTAACAATTTAACACATTCTTGCTGAATAAAAGGTTTAATTTCTTTCAAAAAAAGAAAATAGAAATTTACCGACCCCAAACATTTTGAACAGTAGTGTATATTGTTAGAAAAGATTTCTATTTTAAATAAATGCTCTTCTTTTTAACTTTTTATTCATCAAAGAACCCTGAAAAAAACTATCAGTTTCCAAAAAAATATTTGGCTGTTGCCAACATTGATAATTCTAATAACAAATCATCATATTAGAATGATTTCTGAAGGATCATGTGACACTTTAAACTGGAGTCATGGGTGATGGAAATTCAGCTTTTCATCACAGAAATAAATTATATTTTAAAGGATATTTAAATAGAAACCATTATTTATATTCTAATAACATTTTGCAAGATTACAGTTTTTTTTTCTGAATTTTTGATCAAATAAATGCAGCCTTGATGAGCAGAAGAGACTTCTTTAAAAAACATTACAAGTCTCACTGATCCCAAACTTTTGAACGGTAGTATATATATATATATATATATATAATATATATATATATATATATATATATATATATATATATATATATATATATATATATATCTACACACATAGATACATAATCTAATATATAAATAAACATTCTTGAATCATTCTTGTGTCTTGTCTTGCCTCTCAAGAACCTTTAAAATATCGGCTGTAATTTAGTGACTGCATACGCTGATTCCAACTTTAACTTACCTGATAATGAGCTAATTCCACCTTAAGGAGGTTAGAATCAGTATACTGTATAATTCAAGAGACTAAGACTTTTAAGGTTCTCCATTTTTTTACAATTGTTTTAAAATTGATATACAGTTTTCATTTATATTTTGTGTAAATTCATGTTTAAATTTAAAATTGTGACTCAAAGCACACTTAGTAATTAACCTCTGATGCATTTTAAATCAAAAATCAGATTTAAAAACAAATACTACTGAGATTAATATATTGATACTAAATACATACATGACTACAAACTAAACCAACAGGGTCCTAGAACTGCGGTCCTGAAACTGCAGCCATCGCTATATCATCCATTACGGTAGGTGGCGCTGTCACGAAAAAACTAGGGTCCATCTGTGGTCCTGAAACTGCACACCCCACATTTGCACAAAAACACAATATTCTCCACACCCGTGCTCCTCTCTCTCTCAAAAACATATGATATCTTCCTTCCACTCAACACACACAATCCAAAAAACTTCAGCAGACGCTGATGATCAAAACTGTTTTGGATGCCGAGGTGATGACTGTCTCTGTTAAATGAGTATTAAAAATTGGTACATAAATAATAATATGATTGTTAAAGCAGCTTTTTGATGGACAACAGAATAAGACAAGACTTTATTAAAGTTGTTAAAAAAAATAACAATAATTTAATGTTTTCCTGGTAGTTGCATAGATGTAAGATTATGCGATTTATATTTTTCATCAGAACATGTTTTGTTTCATGTATCTAATACTCAACCTAGCACTTCATTTAGGAGACAATGAATGCAAATAATTGAATTAGGGTAAACATATAAAGACATTTATAACACATAGTATTAGTGTCTTTACAAAATACCCGATATTTACCTTGCGAAATAGTCCCATTTGTCCACATCAATGCCGTTGTTTATTTGCCATGATCTCATAAAGAAAGGATTTGTCTTCATCTCTGCCCTCGAAAGTCCACTGAACAGAAGAGTGATTCAGACTTCATTATGCCGAACTGTTGACTTTATTAACACACTATAAACAGCTGGATTATCAGTTTATACCTCTGAGGTTTTTGGCCCTTCGATTAACTCTTTAATAAAGATCATGTCTTTATCATCCAGTCCATGTTCTTTCAACACGTCATTCTCAGCCTTCAGACTCTTCACAATATCATCAAACATCAGAACTGACATCTGCTCATGCTGCAGTAAAGACACAAAGATCCAGAGGTGTATAGTCCAGGGGTCAGAAAGTAAAAGTCCTGCCATATGTTTATTCCACCCATGAACTCAGCAGCTGATTTCACCAGAGGAGAAATCAAGTCATTCCTTTCAAGTCACAAACAAATCTCAAGTTAAATCCCAAGTCCTCAAAGAGTTAAAGTTGAGATAATTAAGTGACTAATTAAATGATGATTGTGCAATAGTGATGAATACCTGTTGTTATTGAGATTTACAGAGGATCAGATGTTAATATTTTATTGGTTAAAATGATGCCACCATCATGGAGATCAGTGTTTGATTTAGTTGTGCTCTTGACCCTTGACTTATTGTGCTAGATCTCTTTCTGTAGCTCTGTATGTGGTGTTGTAGAGAAGAGAGTTCAGTGATATACAATAAGTGTATAGTCACAATGAGCTGGTGTGATTATATTAAAAATAATGTTTTTTGTTTTCACAAGTTTAGATTAAGAATAATCAACCCAGTGAAATTACAACACACATAAAAAGTACTGCTCTAATATTTACAGAGAATGAATTTTAAATCTTTGTAGCACATACAGAAAATTGAACTCTGTTGCTTTTAGACACACACAGATATCAAGAACCAGCCTATGAATCTCTACAATGGTGACAATCAACAAAATGCTTCATGTTGCAATACATGAAAAACTCCCATAATGCACTGCAGTATGAATAATTATTTGTTTACCACTGTTGAGGATCATAGGATAAATGTTAATGGCTAAATGCCTGATCCTAAACACTGTTGTTGTTTTTTTCTTTTGTAAATATTGAGGTATTATGGTTACATTTGCATAATGAAGTATCACACTTTTTTTTTAAGAAAAAAAATTACATTTAAATCAAGATCAAACAGTCATCAAAAGCATAAGACACCTACTAGTTCAAGATTTGTTTCAACATTGCACAAATGCTTGCTGTGAAACAACAATGCATTTGCTTTGAAACAACTGTGTCAAAACCGTTAAAAGGCTCAAAAGCCCAACTGAAGCAAATACTGACCACAATTCATCCAAGGCTGTGCTTAAAGTCAGTTGTAGTTCTTGTGTTTCTCTTTTCTTCAGTGATGTTGATTGTTAACAGGAGGTGTTCATCACTAATTCACAATCTTCATTTAATTAGTCACTTAATTATCTCATTAACTTTAACTCTTTGAGGACTTGGGATTTAACTTGAGACTTGTTTGTGACTTGGAAGGAATGACTTGATTCCTCCTCTGGTGAAATCAGCTGCTGAGTTCATTGGTGGAATAAACATATGGCAGGACTTTTACTTTCTGACCCCTGGACTATACACCCCTGGTACTAGCACAGGGCTAAACTCATCCATGACTCCCAGCATGCATTGCAGCATGAATAAATTATGCTCCTGAATTGTCCACTTATTTTCTTGAATTCTTATGTGCTTGTATTTTTGCTTTTGTCTTAAATTTTAGTAGCATGTTTTGTGATATTCAGAACTTATCTCTTTATTTATTTTGTGGATTGTCACCATTGCTGTGATTCATATGCTGATTCTTGATGTGTCTGTCTAAATGTCAACAAAGTCTTTTTTTTTTTAATGAGTGATATTTTCTTAACAGTCTTTCAGGGCTCAGCAGTGTTCTTTCTTTTGCTCTAGTATCAATATTCAATAAGAGAAGAGCCAAGAGATTGGATCAGAAATAAGAAAAGATTTGTTCTTATCAATCTATAAACAACAATACCATACTATCACATTTATTATTTTTTTTTATTTTTTTTATGTTGACTTTTCTGCTACAACAAGTTCTAAAGACACATTGCTACAACAGGCTAAAAAAAAAACTTTAGTGTTGAAAAGTCACGGTTCAAGAGCCCAACTAAAGTAAACACTGATCCAACTAAAGAAAAAACACCTAAACCTCTGTAACTCTCAATAAGATCTTCTGTAGACATCTGACAAATAAAGTCATTCTGGTTAGTAATGAAAAGCTGGTGAAGCTGTTTTAGGAGTTATTTAATCAGGTATTGAGAGATTTAATGACTTCTTTTATTTCAGTTCTGATTCTGATTCTGCTTGTTAATAGCAGGTGTTCATCACTAATGCTCAATCATCAATTAATCACATAATTATCTCATTATCTCATCTCTGTAGTGTGCACACATTATAAGTGTTCATTTGAAACTGAGGATTTTGTTGTGGGGTTTAAAGGGTTAAAGATTTAAGATGAAGAAAAAACAGCATGAAACAATTTAACAGTAATAAACTATTATTAATTTACGGCAACAAACTGTAGAAAAACAGTTATTTACTGGCAACCGTAATTAACTGTTTTTCTACAGTTTGTTTCCATTGAGTCAAGGACAAAAACAGCAATCACTGTAAAAAAAATGTGCAGTTAAATAACAGTAATTTACTGGCAGCAGGGGTGCCAGTAAGGTACTGTTAATTTACAGCTCTCAACCGTTAATTTACCACTCTTAATTTTTTTTTACACTATTTTACCTTAAATTCTACCATGGAAATTAACTCCACTCCCACTGCTTCAAACAGTTTGAGATTAAAAACTATCATTCCTACAATGTTAGTACTATGAACTTATTTCATTTAAGTCCAGCGAGAAAAAATACTTCTTAATACAAAACTGCAAACACTTAATGTGTAGTAGTAAAGTAACTAAACGCATGACTTTTACTCAAATAACTGCAGTTCATTCGCAGCTATAGCACACATACATGTGCTGAAATACTTAACACAGCGATCATCACTGTATCAGTGACTCCACATTTACTGTCTTTATATAAAGCAGCAGAACATCAGTGTTTGTGGCTCATCATTGACTGAAGCACAGGCTCTACTCTCCAGCACAATGGTGACCAACAAATCTACATTAAACTAACAGATCTCTCTTGTGCAAACACACATTAATACAGCTGAACTCAGTATTTTCTCTCATCAGTGTATGACTTTGCTTAACTTTTTTTCTATGGATGTTCACAAATATTTTTAGTCAAATACCTTTTTTTTTTCATTTGGCAAATCTGACTTTTACCGTTTTAACAGTATATGGCCAGTATAATAACCCCCCCCCCCCCCACCCCCCGCCCCCGTAATCTGTTTGCTGATATTACCAAACACAATTTCATGCCATCGTGCTCTTATTTTAGTGCATTGTCTCACAGTCACTGCGTCAAATATTGAAGATAAACTTTATAAAGGATCATCCTATTTTTATTAATTAATATATGAAATTGGTATCTTTCTCCGATACCCATTTTGTGGACCATTATTGAGCCGATTTATCAGAGGTGGAGATTCCAGGGGTCAGAAAGTAAAAGTCCTGCCATATGTTTATTCCACCCATGAACTCAGCTTCACCAAATAATTGAGGCAGGAATCAAGTCATTCCTTCCAAGTCACAAACAAGTCTCAAGTCAATCCCAAGTCCTCAAAGAGTTAAGTTAATGAATAATTAAGTGACTAATTAAATGATGATTGTGCATTAGTGATGAACACCTGTTGTTGTTGTAAATTACAGAGGATCAGATGTTAATGTTTTATTGGTTAAAATGATGCCACCATCATGGAGATCAGTGTTGTGATTTAGTTGTGCTCTTGACCCTTGACTTGTTGTACTAGATCTTTCTCCTGTAGTTCTATATGTGGTGTTGTAGAGAAAAGAGATCAGTGATATGCATTAAACAGATAGTCACAATGAGCTGGTGGTGATTATAGTTCAAAATAGTGTTTGTTTTTTTTTCATAAGTTTAAGATTTTGAATAATCCATCCCAGTGAAACTACAGCATGCAAAAAAGTAGTGTTATAATATTTACAAAGAAATACATTTTAAATCTGTGTAACACATACAGAATTTGAACTCCCAGTGCTTTTTAGACACACACAGATATCAAGAACCAGCATATAATCTCTACAATGGTGAAAATCAACAAAATGCTTCATGTTGCAATACATCGAAAAACTCCCATATTGCACTGCAGTATGCATTAATTATTTGTCACCACGGTTTGAGAATCATATGATAAAAAAAATGTTCACAGCTAAATGCCTAATCCCTAAAGCAAGTTTTTTTCTTTTACTCTTAACATTGAAGTATTATGGTGTGCAATGTATAATGAAGATATCAACTCTTTTTTTTTTAAAGAACAATAAAGAAATTCAAAATCAAGATCATACAGTCATCAAAAGCATAAGTTACATCCCTGCTAGCGCTCAAGATTTGCTTCAGCATTGCACAAACGTTTTGCTATGAAACAGTAATGCATTTGCTTAGAAGCAATTTATCAAAACTGTTTTAAAAGGCTCAAGAGTCCACTGAAGCAAATACTGACCACAATTATGGTGGCAAAGTTTTTTTTTTTTCCTTTCAATTGATTTTCATCCAAGGCTGTGCTTAAAAGTCAGTTGTAGTTCTTATGTTTCTCTTTTCTCTTCAGTGATGTTGATTGAACAGCAGGTGTTCATCACTAATGCACAAGCTTAATTAAATTAGTCACTTAATTATTTCATTAACTTTAACTCTTTGAGGACTTGGGATTTAACTTGAGACTCATTTGTGACTTGGAAGGAATGACTTGATTTCCTCCTCTGGTGAAATCAGCTGCTGAGTTCATTGGTGGAATAAACATATGGCAGGACTTTTTACTTTGACTGACCCCTGGGCCTCTCCACCTCTGCCGATTATTTTCAATTAGCTGGAATGATTCGGAACATTCTACGATTAACGTGACTCAATGCATTAAAACTGTGTTTTTAAAAGACCAAACTTATTAAACACATTAATAATAAAGCATTATATTCACAGACAAGCAGATGAGTCCAGAATAAGGATGTAATGGGTTTAATTATGTGTTAAGCATTTTGATCCCATAGAAAACCATTGGCCTAAAAGGAAAACGCTTAACGTGCCGTAATGCATAAAACATGTTTTAAAAACACCAAACTCAGTAAACATTTTTAATAAAGCATTCTATTTACCAGAGGTGGGACTTTCAAGTCAAAAGCAAATCTTCAAGCCATATCCCAATTCCTCAAAGAGTTAAAGTTAATGAGATAATTAAGTGACCAATTAAATGATGATTGTGCATTAGTGATGATCACCTGCTGTTATTGAGAATTACAGAGGATCAGATGTTGTAATGTTTGTATTGGTTTAAAAATGATTGCCACCATCATGGAGATCAGTGTTTTGATTTAGTTGTGCTCTTGACTCTTTGCTCAGATCTTTCTCTGTATTGGGTGTTGGTATGCGAAGAGAGTTCAGTGATATTATCAATAAATGTATAGTCACACATGAGCTGGTGTGATTATATTAAAAATAATGTTTTTTTTGTTTTTTTTCTCTTAAGTTTAGGTTAAGAGTAATCATCCCAGTGAAATGATAAAGATATCAAGAACCAGCATATGAATCTCTACAATGGTGACAATCAACAAAATGCTTCATGTTGCAACGCATGAAAAACTCCTATAACACCTGCTAATTCAAGATTTGTTTCAGCATTGCACAAATGTTTGCCATGAATCAGTAATGCATTTGCTTAGAAGCAAATTAATCAAAACTGTAAAAAGGCTCAAGAGCCCAACTGAAGCAAATACTGACCACAATTATGGTGGCAAAACTGTAGTTCTTTTTTTTCCCTTCCAATTGATTTCATCCAAGGCTGTGCTTAAAGTCAGCTGTAGTTCTTGTGTTTCTCTTTTTCTTCAGTGATGTTGATTGTTAACAGCAGGTGTTCATCACTAATGCACAATCATCACTTAATTAGTCACTTAATTATCTCATTAACTTTAACCCTTTGAGGACTTGGGATATGACTTGAAGACTTGCTTGTGACTTGAAAGTCCCACCTCTGATGTAAATGAACACGCTGTTTGCTTCTTTTAACCTCCATAAATTGTGAGTAAGGTGTGATAAGAAGAAATGATTTATGTTAGATGAGTCATGAAAATGCAGGATGTATGCTACACTGTAAAACCTGACAAGTCACAGTAACTCAAACCGTTTGAGTAAACAGATTGCCTTTACTTAAACCATGTTAGTTTTAAAACTTTGCAATTATGTAATCAAGTGAATCACCAGCTCCACTTATTAATAACCAGACTGACTTTATTTCTGTCAGACGTCTACAGAAGATCTTATTGAGAATTAACTAAGGTTTAGATGTTGATTTATTGTTTCATTTGAAGTAACCATGTTAGAGATCAGGTGTTTGCTTTAGGTTTGGGGCTCTTGACCCTTGACTTCTGTCTTAGTTTTTTTTTCTGGTTGTTGTAGCCATGTGTTTTTGAAACATGTTATAACTCAAAAACCCATAGAAAATATTATCCGCTATTGGTTGTTGTACATCATATTGGTTATGACAATCATCAATTATGAAGCTGTTCAGAGTCCAAAAACTGACCTAAATAGGTTGTTATATAATTAGTTCAGTTGATTACAATTAAAGCCATTCAAAGAGCCAGTGGTTGCGTTATAATCAGTTAATATAAAAGATTTTCCAAAAAGTTTAGACTTCTTTGGCTGCAACTATTCACACACAGACATCAGTAATTAGAATATGAACCTCAACAATGGTGACGAAAAAAAAAACAAAACATGCTGCAATGCATGCTGGGTACTATTGTAGTACAAAACTCATCCCATGGCTCCCAGCATGCTCTGCTGCATTTTTTATTTGTATTTTTATATATATATTTTTTATTATGGTCACCATTGTTGAGGTTCATATTCTGATTATTGATGTCTGTGTGTGACTAAATGGCACCACAGAAAACCAAAAAAAACTGTTTGGAAAGTTCTTTATATTACTGTTATCACAGAACCAAGGCTCTTAGAATCACTTTTACTGTAATCAATCCACTAATTACACTACACCTGTTTCATCAAGATTAGACTTCCAAACAGTTCAATGAATATAATCAATGATTATCATCACAACAATATACAGTATAACAACCAACATCTAGGTACAGGTTAGATAATAGAGGTGGGCAGATCGATACTAATATATACAAACATCTATAACAACTATTGATATATACATAACGTGAAAATCATTAGTTGAAAAATATCGATACTTTAAGTTTCAGTTTCTCCTCGTTTTGCGACCTGGCCGTGTTTTGTCAAAAATGCTGCTGCTGTCACAGAGCAGTAGCCAAGCTCTCAAGAGTGCTGCTCGTGCTCGACACTGCTCTTGTCTCCTCCCCCTTCTCCTGTGTTTTGTACCGTCAGTAGTGTGGAAATTAATGAGTCTTTCAAGAGATTCGTTTCATTTTCAGTTCGTTCACGCAAAAAATGGATTCGTTCAGATTCGTTCACTGATTCGTTTCAGTGACCATTTTCTTCCATATTAACACAAAAATACTGCCAGCAGGTGGCGAAAAAAGAGTGTCTTATGTGAGCTTCTTAAGGTTACGAAGTATTCACCTTGTTACAAAAACTGATTTGGCTTTATTAAATGTGTGCATAAATCGCATTCAATAAATAAAGTCTAACGTTGTTCAGATGGAACAAAGCACGAGGTTTTCTTGCATAATTACATTTTACTTGTTTGGTCAGACCAGTTCATATATTAATATTCACATTCATAAAATCGGGTGATTAAACGTGGAGTTATGTTCTGTTTGCTAAATATGAAAACAAGCGTTATGTGTGCCCAGTACCTATAACTGCACTTTGCTTTTTTGCGAGATTGACAGATGGCCGACTGACCCGGTTTTAGGCTACGAGCTCATTCATTTCGTACACGAACGAGATAAGCTATGTCCACAGTTCATTTCATTCAGGAACGGATGTATCAATTCATTAAACTCATTCATGAACGACATGTACCAGTTCAGTCATTTCATTCAATGAACTGAGATTACCCAAGCAGTGCAACTCGTTCACTGAAACGATAATATTCTCTCGATTTGTAGGTTCAGACCTCATATTAAACTCGGAAATCAGGAGGTGAAGGGCGTATTAGTTCACTACATTCAACAAATCACATGGCTTTCAACATCTCACCATTTCCATCATACTCGAAGGCTATTGGCTCGAGGTTGAGTAACGCTCTTTGACAGGAGATGAAACAGTTCACAGAGCTACGGTTTTCACCGAGCTGCGCATGCGCTGCTAATAGCGCCGCGCGCTGCTGTGGAGGGAGGAATTTTCAGTGAACGAGAAATATGAGTCAGTGGATATTACATGAACGGAACGAGTCGTTCACAACCTAAAAGATTCGTTCAAAAAGAAACGATTCGTTCACTGAACGACACATCACTAACACTCTACTCGTCCGTGGACTCACCACTAGCGCTGCCACATGGTCAGGGGACGCTGCGGCAGGCGCGTGGGCGGCCGATCAGCCGCGCATTTCTAAACAGCAGTCAGTCAGAGGCGGAGAATGGCAGCAGAGAGAAAGAGGAGCATTGTATGGCTGTATTTTCAGGCCGAAAATGAGACAACAGAAGTGCAACAGAAGAGAAGAAACATTTTTTGTTAACATGCTACTTGAAAAGAGAATTTGTTTTTACATTTTTTATATTTTTTATATTTGTGAAGTAATTATTTTGTAACTTTGTTTATTTAAATAAAACAGAAGTAACCAAAAGTTGTTTCGGAACAAAAGCTTTCGTAGTACTGATTAATAACCCAAAATGCAAATCACAAAAACAAATTAAAAGTCATGAAAATTCATTTAGATTTAGGTTGAAAACGCATCCACCTTAATTATTAAAAAGTATCGGTATCGGCGATACTGGCCCTGTATTTACTTGGTATCAGATCAATATCAAATCTAGCAGTATCGCACACCTCTATTACATAAAAAAAAAATACTAACCTGAATGTACTGTAAGCTGCTTTGGATAAAAGCAGCTTCTAAGAGTATGAGTGTGTGTACAACACCTGATGATATTTTCTCTGGGTTTTTGATTTACAACAAATGGTTACAACAGCCAAAGAATCAAAAAACAAGACAGAAATCAAGGGTTTCAAGAGCCCAACATAAGCAAAACACTTATCTCTAACATGGTTACTTCAAAATGATACAAAAAAATCAACATCTACACCTTAGTTAAATTCGCCAATAATGATCTTCGGTAGAAGTCGTACAAGAAATAAAGTCAGTCTGGTATATTACTAAGTGGAGCCGGGTGATGCTGTGTTTGGGTTTGTTTAATAGAGATTGAGATGATTTAATGTCTTGTTATTTCAGTTATGTTTTATTACTAAGGCTGTGTCGAAGCAGGGTGTAGTTTATTGTGGTTCTCTTTCATCAGTAATTCTGTTGGTGTTAACGGAGCAGCTGTTCAAGCACTAATTCACGAAAAATTTGAGCATTATCACTCACTTAATAATCATAATTATTTAATTGCAATGTATATCTTATTTCAGTGAACTCAAGCTGAACTTAAGTGCAGAGTACTCACAACTATTATTTTTAAAAACTTAACTGGTTTAAGGCACATCGGTTTCCTCAACTGTTTTGAGTAAACTAACTGTTGTCAGGTTTTAGTGAGGCTGTGTGCTGCAGTAGTTGTAGTTCCTTTTCTCTCGTTTTCTTCAGTAATTGTTGTGTGTATATATAGTCAGGTGTTCATCACTATTGCTCAATTATCACTCAAATTAATCACTTCTTATTCTAATTGCTATATGATATCTTCTTTCAGTGAACTCAACTTGAATTAAGTTCACTGATGGCTCGTTGTTTATTATTCAACTATTAGTTTTTAAAAAAAACTTAAATGGTTTAAGCAATCGGTTTGCCTCAAACGTTTTGAGTAAACGCCACACTGATTAAACCTGTGACAAGTCACAGTAAAATCAAACGTTTGAGTAAACAAGATTGTCCTTTACTTAAGTCCATTGTATAGTTTTAAAACTTTGCAATTATGGTAATCAAGTGATTAATTAAGTGCTGATTGAGCATTAGTGATATAAAAGCTGCTGTTAACAAACCGAATCAACCAGCTCCACTTATTAATAACCAGACCGGACGTTATTTCTGTCAGACGTCTACAGAAGCTCTTATTGAGAATTAACTAAGGTTTAGATGTTGTGTATGTGTTGTTTCATTTTATAGTAAACCTGTTAGAGAGTGTGTGTTTGCTTTAGTTGGGCTCTGGTACCTTTCTTGTTTTTGATTAGTCCTGAGATTTTATGTATTTTTTTGGACGTTGTAACCATGTGTTTTTGAAACATGTTTGTTATAGACTCAAAAAAACCCCAGAAGAAAATATGATCAGGTATTGGTTGTTGTACAGCATATTGGTGATGATACTAACATCAATTATGGAGCTGTTTCAGAGTCCTAAACTCTTACTAAAATAGTGTTTTCTATCGTTAGTTCAGTTTTTACAAAGAAAAGCTGTTCAAACAACAAAAGCTCAGTGGTTATTTTTTAATTCAGTTTAATATAAGAACATTTGCCAAATCAGTTGGTCTTCTTGGTGTCAATTAGTCACACACAGACATCAAATGAATGATGAATATGAACCTCAACAATGGGTTACGAAAAAAAAAAAAAAAAAAAAAAAAACATACGGCAGTGCATGCTGGGACTGTGTAGTACAAACCTCATCCATGGCTCCCACGCATTTTTGTTCTGCAGTGTTTTTTTTTTTTTTTTTTTTTTTTTTTTTATGGTCACCCTTGTTAGGGTTCATATGGCTGATTAATGATTGTCTGTGTGTGAATAAGTTGACACCACAGAAAACCAAAACGTTTGGAAAAATAATTCTTTATATTCCTTCTTATCACAAATAACATTGGCTCTAGAATCACTTTTTACTGTAAACAATCCACCTAATTACACAACACCTATTTTCATATCAGAGATTAGACCTCCAAACCCAGTTCAATAATCATTTGGTTTGTGTGGCTATCACCAATATATCAGCGTAAACAACCAACCTCGATGGCACAGTGTTAGATAAAAAAAAAATGCTAACCTGAAATGCACTGTAAGCTGCTTTGGAATAAAAGCGCTTCTAAGAGGGTGAGTGTGTGTGTGGGGTGTGGATAATAACACCTGACCGCACTTTCTTTGGGCTTTTGAGTTCCATACAAATGGTATCAACAGCCAAAGACAAAAACTAAGACAGAAGGCTAAGGGTCAAGAGCCCCAACTAAAGCCAATCTTATTTTCTGGTTATCTCTAAACATGGGGATCGTTAAATGAAAACATAAATCAGCATCTAAACCTTAGTTAATTCTCAATCAGGATCTTCTGTAGACGCTGACAGAATAAAAGTCAGTCTGGTTATTAGATAAGTGGAGATGGTGATGCTGTTGGGGGGGGTTGTTTAATCAGGATCTTGAGAGATTTAATGTATTTTATTCAGTTGATTTTATCTAAGGCTGGTGTCCTGAAGTCCGTTGGAGTTCTTGTATTTCTCTTTTCTGCAGGTAATATGTTGTTAACAACCAGCTGGTCATCACTAATTCACAATTATCACTCAATTAATCACTTATTATTTATTGCAATGTATATCTTCTTTCAGTGAAACTCAACTGAAGTAAGTTCAATAGTACTCACAACTATTAGTTTTAAAACTAATGGTTTTAAGCAAAACCGGTTTCCTCAAACCCGGTTGAGTGACATACAATTGTCAGGTTTGTTGAGGCTGTGTTCCTGAAGTCAGTTGTAGTTCCTTTTGCTTCTCTCTTTTCTTCAGTAATCTGTTGTTTAACAGCAGGTGTTCTCCCCTAATGTCAATTATCCACCTCAATTAATCACTTAATTAACTTATTGCAGTATATCTCTTCTTTCAGTTGTAACTCAACTTGATAATTTTCAGAGTACTTCATAAACGTGTTAAGTTTTAATAAACTTAAATGTTTTAGAGTCAATCGGTTTTCCTTTTCCTCAAACGGTTGGTAAAAAACCCACTTGTCATGTTTTAAGGCTATGTGTGTTACACAAAGGTTTGAGTTACGTTACTTGTCGGGTTTTACGTGTTGTTTCGTTTTAAAAGAAACTTAAAGGTTTAGGCTTATCGCGTTTCTCAAACGGTTTGAGTAAACCTAACTTGGTCAGGTTTTTAAGGATATTCTGTTTTACCTCAAACGGTTTGAGTTAAGTTACTTGTCGGTTTTACAGTGCAGCTTGTCAGGTTTTTAAGGATATCTGTTTACTCAAACGGTTTTTGAGTTAAGTTACTTGTCGGGTTTTACAGTGTTGATAATGAAAAAAGTTTCACAGACCTTACTAAGTGTATTGGATGGCATCTCAATAATATTATACAACTTTAAATAAGCAAAATATAGTACAGTAGTTTATATTTTTTAAATGTATTATATTTATTTTTACTTTTTTTTTACAAGTAGATGTTTCAGTAGACTATTCTGTTTTATTGTATTTTCTTTTATAGTAAATTCTTCTTGTACTTTATTAGCTGAGTTATTGCCAGAGCAGTTTGAGTTAAGGGCATTTTTGTGTATTAGACACTGGAACATCATACAGCTTTATATAATATATGTGAAAAAATGCCCTCAATTTTCTAATGTAAACGTAGGACTGGTTCTGATTTCTTATCAAAACCACTTTGTGTTCAGAACTGAAAGTGAGAGAAATAAGAGAGACATAGAGAAGAGATGGAGATACAGCACCACACATCAGGACAGATGAGCATCAAATTCAAATATATCTGTCATTTGGTTTGAAGAGTTCCAGTAACTGCAGATGTGGTTCTGTTATCAGAGCTGATCTAAATTTGTGCTGCACTGACATAAATGTGTCTTGCAATAAACTTCAGCTATAATACCCCAGAAGTACAGTAGTTGACTATATTTGTATTTTCATTATTGGGAATGTACTTAAGCTACACAACCTGTGTTGCATTATTATATGATTGCTGATTGAGTGCATACTTAGGAATTTAATGTAGCTGTAACTGCAGTGTTTTACTTAAATCACTTAAATCATCATTATGGAACTAAATCCTTCTTGGTTTGCATGTTCGTCTATTTCAGATCTTTACTTTTTGACAAAAAAAAAAAAAGGTCAAACAATCTCTCAATACACTTTTACGCAAAGGAGGTCACCTTCTCTAATATTATTCTCTGTAATAAGTTTTTCCTAGTGCATGTCATGCTTTTGTCTGATTTTTCAGGTGTGTCACGTTAGTAAATGTGACAAGGTTTCCTGAAAAACATAAAACAACACCCCTGTGAAATACGCAGCTGAGCAGGTTCAAACTGTAAGGTGTGGAAAGGTGTGTTAAAATTCACATAAACAAAAAAACATTCTGTGGTTTGCAGTAATTAAAGGTTTATGGAGAAACAGGTTCTGTTATATGTGTGAAGAACAGGTAGTGCTGCTTGTCTAGATGAACAGCTGATCTGTCGTTGCCTTTCTATTGTGAGCTTTCAATTTGTTTACACCTATAATGCTCTGTCTTTAATTACACTGTAAAACCTGACAAGTCACGTAACTCAAACGTTTGAGTAAACAGAATCAGATTGCCTTGACATAAACCATTGTTAGTTTTTAAACCATTGCAATTAACAAGTGATTAATTAAGTGCTGATTGAGCAATAGTGATGAACAGCTGCCGTTAACAAACAGAATCACTGAAGAAAAGAGAAACACAAGAACTACAACTGACTTCAGACACAGACGAAGATTAAATCAACTGAAATACAAGACGTCATTAAATCTCTCAAGATCTGATTAAACAACTCCACAAACAGCATCTGCAGCTCCACTTATTAATAACCAGAATTACTTTATTTATGTCAGACATCTACAGATGATCTTATTGAGAATTAACTAAGGTTTAGATGTTGATCTATTGTTTCATTTGAAGTAACCATGTTAGAGATCAGTGTTTGCTTTAGTTGGGCTCTTAAACCTTGACTTTTGTCTTAGTTTTTTTCTCTAGCTGTTGTAACCATGTGTCCCTGAAACATGTTTGTCATAACTCAAAAATCCTGAAAAAAATGTCATCAGATGTTGTATAATAAATTGCCTTGATTATAGTAAAACTGACTCAAAGAAGGAGTGATTATAAGCTAATCAGTTAATATGAAAGGCTTTCTAAACAGTTTGGGCATATACATCTACTTTTTGGTGGTAATCAGTCACACACAGACATCAATAATCAGCATATAAACCTCAACAATGGTGACAAAAAAAAAAAAAAAAAAATATATATATATAAATATATATATATATATATATATATATATATATATATGCTGCAATGCTTGCTGGGTACTATTGTAGTATAATCGTAGTATCATAGCATGCTCTGCTGCAATTTTTTTTCTTTTCTTTTTTTATGGTCACCATTGTTGAGATTCATATGCTGATTATGGGCTATTTATATATATATATATATATATATATATATATTTATTCACATATATTAGTTATTCATTCTTTTTTTGTTAATTTGTCTTGTTCAGAAGCTTTTGCAATAGTCTAAGGTGAGGTAATGTTCTGCAGTTGGATGTGAATTTCTGATCAAAGATCAAATGTAAATCACGCTCTTCAGACCAAGAATAATGAAAAATATTCGGTGTTTTAAAACAAGTGAATGCAGTGGGTACGGTTTTTCTATTTAATGCAAAAACAGATGAGCACATATTTTCCAGTAGCTACCCAGCTAGAATTATTTAACAATGTTTTTAGTGGGTAGTTTTATTTTTGTTCCCAGACGTTCTCTAAAAACATTCTAAAAATGTTTATTAATAACATTATTAGAACATTATCCCCTAACATTCTAATTAAGATTTAAGTGGGAAACTTTCCATTGGACATTGGATTTAGACTCAAATGTTGCTCAGATGTCAAATTTAGGTTGAAAGTAAAAACCCAACCTTTGACAACTTCATTAAATAACTCCAAAAACAGTATTTCCAACTTAACTTATAAACCAGGTTGACTTTATTTCTGTCATACATTTACAAAAGTTCTTATTGAGATTAACAGAGGTTTAGATGTTGATGTCTGTTTGAAAGTGATAGTTTGGTTTGATGTCACCATAATGGCGATCAGTGTTAGCTTTAGTTGCACAATTTGACACTTGATTTATTGATTTTTTTTTTTTTTTTTTAGTTATGATTGTTATAGTGAAAGCAGGTTGTTTGTTGATGATTAAGACATCGTCACATAGTGGTGTGATTATCTCATATTATCCAATCTATGTTTTTAGCTGCACATTATTTATTAAAGCAAGTAAATTGGTTAACAGACTGAGACCCAGCAGAATTTTAATCAGATGATTTCAAGGATTTGAAAAATTTGCCCTTCTTTGTCACACAAAAATCAAGAATGGTGACGTGCTTAATGCTGGGTACATCATACAAAACTCATCCATGGCACCCAGAACGCATTGCGGCATGAAGCATGTCCCCATAGTTGAGATTCATACACTGATTCTTGATGTCTGTGTGTGTCTAAACACTCAATAATTCATGAACAGTGTAGCTTAAAATATGCAAACAGAAAAGCATATCTGATTTAAAACTGCTGGATCTTATGCTGTTAAAACACATTTACTATAATCACTAATATGAAATTAATATTGTAGATTAAACTGCAGATAAAACCAGTGGATCAGACCATAAAATCTTTAACAGAACATTCTGGGGCCTAAAATAAAACTTGCCGCTGAAAACATTCCCAGAATATGAAAAATTCCTAGGTGGGTAACTACATTTTTGGTGTAGTGCGATAATATCTACATTCCAGAGGTGGGACTTTCAAGTCACAAGCAAGTCTTCAAGTCATATCCCAAGTCCTCAAAGGGTTAAAGTTAATGAGATAATTAAGTGACTAATTAAGTGATGATTGTGCATTAGTGATGAACACCTACTGTTAACAATCAACATCACTGAAGAAAAGAGAAACACAAGAACTACAACTGACTTTAAGCACAGCCTTGGATGAAATCAACTGGAAGGAAAAAAAATAACTTTGCCACCATAATTGTGGCCAGTATTTGCTTCTGTTGGGCTCTTGAGCCTTTTAACAGTTTTGATAAATTTGCTTCTAAGCAAATGAATTACTGTTTCATAGCAAACATTTGTGCAATGCTGAAACAAATCTTGAACTAGCAGATAACTTATGCTTTTGATGACTGTTTGATCTTGATTTGAATTTCTTTATTGTTCTTTAAAAAAAGAGTGATATCTCATTATGCAAATGCCACCACAATACTTCAATATTAAGAAAAAAAAAACAACAGCGTTTAGGATTAGGCATTTAGCCATGAACATTTATCATATGATCCTCAACAGTGGTGGTAATTATTCATACTGCAGTGCATTATGGGAGTTTTTCATGTATTGCAACATGAAGCATTTTGTTGATTGTCACCATTGTAGAGATCCATATGCTGGTTCTTGATATCTGTGTGTCTAAAAGCACAGGAATTCAAATTTCTGCATGTGATACGCAGATTTAAAATTCGTTATCTGTAAACACTAGAGCAGTACTTTTTATACATGTTGTAATTTCCCTGGAATGATTATTCTTAACCTAAACTTGTGAAAAAATAGCATTATTTTGAATATAATCACACCAGTTCACTGTGACTGTACGTTTATTGTATATCACTGAACATTCTTCTCTACAACACCACATAAAGAGCTACAGAGAAAGATCTAGCACAAGTCAAGAGTCAAGAGCACAACTAAATCAAACACTGATCTCCATGATGGTGGGATCATTTTAACCAATAAAACATCAACATCTGATCCTCTGTAATTTTCAATAACAGCAAGTGTTCATCACTAATGCACAATCATCATTTAATTAGTCACTTAATTATCTCATTAACTTTAACTCTTTGAGGACCTGGGATATGACTTGAAGACTTGCTTTTGACTTGAAAGTCCCACCTCTGCTACATTCTATTCTGTGCACCTGCAATGCAATGAACAGCACAGCGTCTTCTTACAAGATCACATATACTAGAACAGTGCATTACCGACATCTGTTGGTGCTGTATAACACGCAGTGTCAGTAGTAAATGCTGCTCATCTCTGCAGGTGCTGTGAATTTGAGTTGCTCAAAAAAAGCAACACGTGCCAAAAATCATACCAAACTTAACAAGAAGCGTTTATAAACCCTGAATTCCAACAAAAGAAAACATTGTTTTTACTCTGCAACTTCAGTTGATTTTCTGATCTATGGCTTCTTATCACAGAATGAGGCATATTCTATACTGTAATAAAGGCAATGTTGATTAGCAGTGGATTATAAATGTACATTATGAAAATACCCAAGATGGCTTGAAGAACACAGATAAACCATATATTGTCAAAGTTGTGGGTTTATTGTATTTGTTTAAACAGTTCAAGCATTTCTATCTTATTATTCAATCACAACTATAGCTGGATTCCTTTGTCCATGTTATAGATTTCCTGGGATGGATATGTGGAATTTCTGCGGGAGGGCGCCCTCTGGCTGCCAGAATGAATGAAACAGACATTAAATGTGTTTAGGGCCCAGTAGTGCACACTCAGTCCTATTTTGGGCATAAATAGGAAAAATAATACTTTTCTCTACAGAAATTTGAAGTAAACATACAGTATGATAATCCATGTTTTTCTTCAGTGTATAGAAGTGTACTGGAGTTGTTTTCCCCCCACAGTGGATGCATTAAAGGTTCATAGGCCATTATTAAAGACATGGACTATGTTTTTGATTTTACATACTTCCTGATAGAAAATAAGAATTACTGTTATATATAAAAAAATAAAAAAAAGATTTTATATATATATATATATAAAAAAAAGATTTTATATATATATATATATATATATATATATATATATATATAATATTATGATTTTTTTAATCTAATCATTATTTTTGTTGTTGTTGTTAATTTTTTTTAATAATCACATTTTAAATCACAAATCACATCTTTAACCAGATTATTTTCCCAAAGTCATGCAGCCCTGAACCACATCTGTTAGTGCTTTCCCTGTCAGAGATGCATGTGAGCGGTTGAACAGAGTTTTTCATGCCATAATGCAGCCATCTGTCACATGGTATTTTTGAGAAAATGCTTCTGTTAATTTTAAGTTATTTAAAATAAAAATAAAATTCTGTTATTGCAATGCTAAGTTTGTTGCCATTTTTCAATTTGTCTTTTAACAGTCTGAGATATTTGAAAATCATGTGTAATAAAACAATACTTTGACATCATAATTGTGTTGCATTGTTGTTTTAAATACCAAATATTTTAATTAAATCATTCCTCTTGAACACTTATTACATTATTTGTCAGAGGTGGGACTTTCAAGTCAAAAGCAAGTCTTTAAGTCATATCCCAGGTCCTCAAAGAGTTAAAGTTAATGAATATAAGTTAAGTGACTAATAAATGATGATTGTGCATTAGGTGCTGATCACCTGCTGTTATGAGAATTACAGAGGAT
Organism: Cyprinus carpio; assembly: GCF_018340385.1. NCBI lineage: Eukaryota > Metazoa > Chordata > Actinopteri > Cypriniformes > Cyprinidae > Cyprinus > Cyprinus carpio. Next base: position 35,733,312 of record NC_056572.1, on the reverse strand, counting down.
CAGATGTTTTTTGTTGTGCGTTGTATGGGTAAAATGTATGCCACCATAATGGAGATCAGTGTTTGATTTAGTTGTGCTCTTGACTCTTGTTAGATCTCTCTCTCTGTATGTGGTGTTGTAGAGAAGAGAGATAAGTGATATACAATAAACATATAGTCACAATGAGCTGCTTTTATATGAGCACAATAATGCTTTTTTTTTCATAAGTTTAGATTAAGAATAACCATCCCAGTGAAATTACAACACGCATAAAAAAGCACTGCTCTAATATTTACAAAGAACGAATTTCAAATCTGTGTAGCACATACAGAAATTTGAACTCCAGTGATTTTAGACACACAGATATCAAGAACCAGCATATGAATCTCTACAATGGTGACAATCAACAAAATGCTTTCATGTTGCAATACATGAAAAACTCCCATAATGCACTGAAGTATGAATAATTATTTGTCACTACTGTTGAGGATCATATGATAAATGTTCATGGCTAAATGCCTAATCCTAAACACTGTTTTAATATTGAAGTAATACGGTGGCATTTGCATAATGAGCTAGCACTCTTTTTTTAAAGAATAAGAAATAAACTTAAATCAAGATCAAACATTCATCAAAAGCATAAGTTATCTACTAGTTCAAGACTTGTTTCAGCACTGCACAAACGTTTGCTATGAAACAGCAATGCATATGCTTAGAAGCAAATTTATCAAAACTGCTAAAAGGCTCAAGACCAAACTGAAGCAAATACTGACCACAATTATGGTGGCAAAGTTTTTTTTTTCCTTCCAATTGATTTCATCCAAGCCTGTCCTTAAAGTCAGTTGTAGTTCTTGTGTTTCTCTTTTCTTCAGTAATGTTGATTGTTAACAGTAGGTGTTCATCACTAATGCACAATCATCACTTAATTAGTCACTTAATTATCTCATTAACTTTAACCCTTTGTGGTCTTGGGATATGACTTGAAGACTTGCTTGTGACTTGAAAGTCCCACCTCTGTTATTTGTAATATACACTCATCAGCCACTTTCTCCAAGTAGGGGTAGCTGCAGCTTGGAGCAATGGGCATGCCAAAAGGTGGGGGCATGCCAAAAGGTTTATCATTGGTGAAAGAAAGGTAGGGGGTGTTCCAAAAGGTTATGTGAAAGAAAGGTAAGGGGCGTTCCAAAAGGTTATGTGAAAGCTGGCTGTTAAAAAAAAAAAGCTGGCGAGCCATACTCTTAATCGCTATAGGCCTACAGATTAAAAGGAAGCAATAAATTCAACATAATCCTATAAAACCAAATGTAATTCTTCCAAGGTAAAAACGGTGTTAATGATATTAAGAATATTATTTTAGATTTTAGTACCTTCAAAACTTCCTATACGAGCGGGTAAAGGCCAATTTATACTTCTGCCTTGGGTGCGCGTAGTAGGTACGGCGTAGCATACGCATTGACGTGTACTATACGTCGTACCCTTCGCCGTACCCTGACGCGCACCTCCTCAAAAATGTAACTACGCGTCGCGACGACGCGGACTGCAAGATCTGTGATTGTTCGGCTTGGTAGTATCACGTTTCCTCCTACGCATTTCCTGAATGATCTTCTGCACTCTGGACCGCCCGCCATTTTTAAATTCTGAAATTCAGTGAAGAGCCAACATGGAAATGGACCAAGTGACCGAGCGATTAATTGAAGAAGTGAGGAAATACAGCCATCTGTATGATCCGCTCTCTTTCAGAGCTCGCCATTGTTCGTAGAAGCCCGCGAGGATCGAGGAATGTAAACACAGTGGAAAACCCTCATCAGCGCGTCAACTAGCGTTTCGGCGGTGTAACTGCAGAGCAAAACAGACATACGCAGAAGTATAAATGCTCACGACGGCGTCGCCTACGTGCGTAGCCTACGACGTACACTACAGCGTACACTCGACGCAGAAGTATAAATTGGCCTTTACTGACGTCATCCCCACCGCAAGTTTAGGTCTCGATTTATCAATAATCAAAAACAAATTACAATTATTCAAAAGTTGTAGAATATAAACGTCTCTTAACACGGTTAGTCGCTCTAGCTTTTCTTAAGTTAAAGTCAAAAGTTGTATTTGTTAATATTAGTTAATGCACTGTGAAGTGAACTAACAAGAACAAACAACGAACAGCTGTATTTTTATTAACCCTTAATCAGTGTTTGGGGTCCCAGGGGACCCCACTGGACTTTTCCTTCATTTTTTTAAAAAGTGTTTCATCTTCATCTCAGGGGCATAAAACTCTGTGACTTTGCCTAAATAATATATCTAAACATGCATAAAAACTGGGATTGATTTGGTGATCCCACATTGAAAATGAATGGGAAAATGAAAAAAAAAAATACTTTTTTCATTTTGTTCGTCAAAAAAAAAAAAAGTAAATCCATTATAAATCTGAAAATTTCTACATATAAACCAAGGTCTGGTCCTGGATCATAAAAAAAAGTGGAACAAACTTTCCATCTCATACACACACAAACACATACACACACACACACACACACACACACTGTAAAAAGTGATTCTCTATATTTACTCAATAAAATTGTCAACAGGTTACAAGCAATATTATTAATTAAATTTAACACATTAGAATTAATTAGAATTAACCATTCAAAATGAGTAGAATAGCATGAAAAAATTAAGTAAAATTTACACAAAAATATTGATTTCATTCAAGTACATCTGGCTGCAGCCTGTAGATCGAGGCGGGGCTGCACCTGGGGCGGGGTTGCACGTGCAGCCCCGCCCCATACCTACTCTGATTGGTTTGATCGTCTTTCATAGACATACATGATAGGAAATGTGTGTGTAGTTGGTGTAGGACAAAGTATCAGAGGTGGGACTTTCAAGTCAAAAGCAAGTCTTCAAGTCATATCCCAGGTCCTCAAAGAGTTAAAGTTAATGAGATATAATTAAGTGACTAATTAAATGATGATTGTGCATTAGTGATGATCAACAGATGATAATAAGAAAAACATATAATCATAAAATAAATTCCAACTTAATGAAAATCATTCCACCATAATAGATTCACTCTTTAATCTAGATTTTTCTCATAACTCTCTATTTGTGTAGATCTTCTCCTGTATGGTGTTGTAGAAAGATTGATATACAATAAACCTATAGTCACAATGACGAGCTGGTGTGATTATATTCAAAATAATGCTTTTTTTCATAAATTTAGATTAATAATAATCCTAGTGAAATTACAAACACACAAAAAATTTTAATAAATAATATCAACACATAAAGAAATCTAAACCTCACAAAAACAAACAACCATCATATGAATCTCTACAATGGTGACAATCAACAAAAACCATCATATGAATCTCTACAATGGTGACAATCAACAAAAGGCGTCATGTTGCAATACATGAAAAACTTAATGCACTGCAGTAGGAAACATAAAGTATTTGTCACCACTGTTGAGGATCATATGATAAATGTTCATGGCTAAATGCCTAATCCTAAACACTCCTTTTTTTTTTCTTCTTAATATTGTAGTATTATGGTGGCATTTGCATAATAAAATATCACTCTTTAAAAAAATAAATAAATAAATAAATAAACTTAAATCAATATCAAGCAGTCATCAAAAGCATAAGTTACCTGCTAGTTCAAGACTTGTTTCAGCATTGCACAAATGTTTGCTATGAAACAGTAATGCATTTAGAAGCAAATTTATCAAAACTGTTTAAAAGGCTTCTCAAGAGCCCAACGAAGCAAATACTGACCACAATTATGGTGGCAAAGTTTTTTTTTTGTTTTCTTCCAATTGATTTACCCGAGGCGGTGTGCTTAAAGTCAGTTGTAGTTCTGTGTTTCTCTTTTCTTCAGTGATGTTGATTGTTAACATTAGGTGTTTCATCACTAATGCACAATCAATCACTTAATTAGTCACTAACTATATTACTTTTATCCTTTGTGGACTTGGGATATGACTTGAAGACTTGCTTGTGACTTGAAAGTCCCACCTCTGCAAAGTATGTTGATTAAAAAGCTAAAAATGCTGTGCAGTTTTACAAAGCCTTTACTATAATGCAGTTGTTTATTGTTAACTTGACTCACTATAATTGAATCAAGAGATGTTTACTGCAAGTTTAATCTGGACCAGTCAAATTTACAAATTAATCATTGGGACATTCAACAGCATTTAACGTGAAAGTATGTGGACTTATGCATTAAAACGGTGTTTTAAAAAGACCAAACTCAGTAAACAAATTATTAATAAAGCATTATATTCACAGACAAGCAGATATGAGACCAGAATACGAACGCAACGTGATTAATTAGGCGTTAAGCATTTTCCTTCCGTAACCTGCTTGTCTGTAAATAGAATGCTTTATTAATAAATTTCATCACTTAAAAACACAAGCTTAATAAAACACACCAAAATAAAAAACTCCAATTTAATCAAATTCCTTTCAATCTAATGAAAACGCTAAACGCGTGATTCAAACAAATCGCAATCGCATTCTTATTCTGGACTCATCTGCTTGTCTGTGAATATAATACTTTATTAATAATGTGTTTACTGAGTTTAGTCTTTTAAAAAAAACCTTTTAATGCATTATCAAACGTTAAAACTAACAAACCCGATTCCAAAAAAGTTGGGACACTGTACAAATTGTGAGTAAAAAAGGAATGGAATAATTTACAAATCTCATAAACTTATATTTTATTCACAATAGAATATAGATAACATATCAAATGTTGAAAGTGAGGACATTTTGAAATGTCATGCCAAATACTGGCTCATTTTGGATTTCATGAGAGCTACACATTCCAAAAAAGTTGGGACAGGTAGCAATAAGAGGCCGGAAAAGTTAAATGTACATATAAGGAACAGCTGGAGGACAAATTTGCAACTTATTAGGTCAATTGGCAACATGATTGGGTATAAAAAGAGCCTCTCAGAGTGGCAGTGTCTCTCAGAAGTCAAGATGGGCAAAGGATCACCAATTCTCCCAATGCTGTGGCGAAAAATAGTGGAGAAATATCAGAAAGGAGTTTCTCAGATAAAAATTGCAAAGAGCTTGAAGTTATCATTATCTACAGTGCATAATATCATTCAAAGATTCAGAGAATCTGGAACAACCTCTGTGTGTAAGGGTCAAGGCCGGAAAACCATACTGGCTATGCCCGTGATCTTCGGGCCCTTAGACGGCACTGCATCACATACAGGAATGCTACTGTAATGGAAATCACAACATGGGCTCAGGAATACTTCCAGAAAACATTGTCGGTGAACACAATCCACCGTGCCATTCGCCGTTGGCCAGCTAAAACTCTATAGGTCAAAAAAGAAGAAGCCATATCTAAACATGATCCAGAAGCGCAGGCGTTTTTCTCTGGGCCAAGGCTCATTTAAAATAGACTGTGGCAAACTGTGGAAAACTGTTCTGTGGTCAGACGAATCAAAATTTGAAGTTCTTTTTGGAAAACTGGGAATCCATGCCATCCGGACTAAAGAGGACAAGGACAACCCAAGTTGTTATCAGTGCTCAGTTCAGAAGCCTGCATCTCTGATGGTATGGGGTTGCATGAGTGCGTGTGGCATGGGCAGCTTACACATCTGGAAAGGCACCATCAATGCTGAAAGATATATCCAAGTTCTAGAACAACATATGCTCCCATCCAGACGTTGTCTCTTTCAGGGAAGACCTTGTATTTTCCAACATGACAATGCCAGACCACATACTGCATCAATTACAACATCATGGCTGCGGAGAAGAAGGATCCGGGTACTGAAATGGCCAGCCTGCAGTCCAGATCTTTCACCCATAGAAAACATTTGGCACATCATAAAGAGGAAGATGCGACAAAGAAGACCTAAGACAGTTGAGCAACTAGAAGCCTGTATTAGACAAGAATGGGATAACATTCCTATTCCTAAACTTGAGCAACTTGTCTCCTCAGTCCCCTGACGTTTTGCAGACTGTTATAAAAAAAAGAGGGGATGCCACACAGTGGTAAAATTGGCCTTGTCCCAACTTTTTTGAGATGTGTTGATGCCATGAAATTTAAAATCAACTTATTTTTCCCTTAAAATGATAAAAAAAAATTCAGTTTAAACATTTAATATGTCATCTATGTTGTATTCTGAATAAAATATTGAAATTTGAAGCTTCCATGTCATTGCTTTCTGTTTTTATTCACAATTTGTACAGTCTCCCAACGTTTTTGGAATCGGGTTTGTAGAATGTCCCGAATCATTCCAGCTGATTGAAAAGAATCGGCGCAATAATGGTCGTAAAATGGGTATCGGAGAAGATACCAATTTAATATATTAATTTAATATAAATAGATGATACTTTATAAAGTTTATCTCAATATTTCACTGCATTGGCTGTGACACAACTGCACTAAAATAAGAGCATGATGATCATGAAATTGCATTCGTTACTATAGCAACAGATTACAGGTATGTCCTTTCAGAATCATCACTGAAATAAGTTTCTCGATTTCTTCACTTTAAAATAATGAGGAGCAGCATATTTTCCTGAAATAAAGGGGAGGAAAACTGCAATATAGTAAAGAAAATTCAAGTTTCATAAAAATTGAAATGGCACACAGACAGATTATTGCAGGGTAATTTATCAACTGCATTACAGATTATTATATGTAACAATATGTCATGTTATATAAATTAAAACAATACCAATACATCATTTTCATTTCCTTTCTCGTACTCTGATGATATGAAATAATAACATTTTCAAAAATTATTTAATTCATAATTCCTTTTTCTATCTAAAGGCCTGATCCTCCCACTGTGGATAATAAACCCAATTAATTTACTAAATGTAGTTGGTTGTTCATCTGTTAGCCTAAAAATCAGCTTAATTTAACAAAAGAATCATTTCACAGACATAGAGAGTTACAGACTAATGTTTTTTTTTTTCTTCTGTGCATTATAATGAAGGCTTTATAAAACTGCACAGCATTTTTAGCTTTTTAATCAACATACTCTGTCCTACACCAACTACACACATTTCTTATCATGTATGTTTATGAAAGACGATCGAACCAATCAGAGTAGGTATGGGGCGGGGCAGCCGGGTGCTTCTCGTTAAAGTTGGGGATGCTTGACTGATTGCACAGACACTATTGGAAGAGAGCTGAGCTGAAGCTGTTGTAGTGAGAGGTGAATTACAGCAGAGGGAAGCAAAGCACCTTTACACTGCTCCATCCACCTTGTTTTTAACAGAAGAGCGGTGTGGCCGTTTGTAATGGATGGGCGATTTCACTTATTTTGCTTTTGATACGATATCAATACTTCTAAAGGCCAGTATCATTGATACAGATACCGATACCCCTTAACTTAACTTTTAAATTATTACATTTATTAGATTATTAATTTATGAAGAGTCAATGGGTTGTGGTATCCATTTTAGCCCTTAGGCATAAAACATTAAATGTGCCTAAACTGCAGCTTATTCGTTTATATTTTTGTTTACACATGGTTAAAATAAGTTTACTGCAGAAGTAACCATGGGAATCTACAAATACTACAGTCACTGTAAAGTACAACCATAGTTCATTTTCATAAGGGACTATGGAACACCCATAAAATACAACCTTTTTATTCTGACAGTTTATGATTTATAATAAACATCAGTTCCAGAATAGGACGTGATCAATAGGAGCTCAGTTTGTTTGTTGTGAAATAACTCTTTTCTGTCCTCTGATAATAATTGTTCAGTGCTGCGCTGCCCAAATGCATCAATGGTTTATGAGACTTCAGGAAGCGCAGCCCTGTTTGAACGCAGAGTCAGCAGTGAGTGAACGCTCTCTGTGATTGATTAGTTCTGTCTTGCAGCATTTCCGTGTGATCGGATGAGCAGAAAAATAGTTATTCATTCAGTTCAGTGCATATCCTATGCTTTAAATGTCTTATTAAATTTAAAAAAAAAAAAACCTTTAGTATTGATACTTTCGATACTCACATCAGGATCGATACGTCCATCCCTAATTTGTAACTTGTGCTTGAGACTTACAGTATCAGTCGATTCCAATTATTTTACCAGTACAAAAACAGTAATTGTGCTGCTTTATGTTACAAACTGTTGTTTTATGGTGACCTTAAAACTCATAATATCACCATGAACGAGGGAGAAAAAGTATAATTGCAAGATATAAGCGCTTTTCAAGCACTGCTTTGTGAAGCTTGGGAAACTTTGCGAATCATTTGTTAAAAGAGCACGTTTTAAAAGTCATGAAATTTCAGCAAACGAGGCTTTGTATGGAAAGCTGATGGTGCCAAAACGCTTTAAAAGGAACATGTGAAATTTGACAGAGTCAGCACACACTGTTAGTCTGTGTTAATGCGGCAATCTTGAACGTGTTTCTTTTGAATGTGTAGACACGTGTTTGAATATGTAATATTTTTTAAAGCAGGCTTACCTCTAGATTTACCCATATATTAATTCTTCTTCTTCTTTAGCCCATATATTGCTTTACTGATATCTACTGTGTAAGAGTAAATTATGTTACAATGTAAATCAAGACTTTTCTAGCTGAGAAAGAAAAAACAAAAAGGAAAAGACAAATCATGACGTTAGACTGACACCACACACAACCTGCGACTGCATTATCCCTCATGAGCAAATATAAATTGTGATGTTTTCAAACACACATTCCAAAATACAAATACAACTTTAACTGACATATGTCATCACTGTTTCAAAACGTTTCAGTGAACCCATGAACTTTCAGTGGGTTTTTACCTGATTTCAAGTCAGGTTTCTAAATTTGTAGACATTTTTAACTGACATACTGTATTTGTATGATAAAAAAGGCCAAATTGTTTCTAGAACTTTTTATTATAAGACTCAGCGAGTCCTTCATAAAACAAACAAAACAAGCCCTGCTAATTAATAAAACATCACATATTATAAGACACTTCGTATTTAATTGTTTTAGTTGACTTGTTAATTGCATTTAATAGATTACCATTTCTATAAAGCATTTGCAATTGGTCCCATATTTTCTGTGTCATTTACATCATACACTGAATCACCACGTGGCATTTACAGCACACACCAAAAAAAAAATCATTTTTCAAAGCAATCGAAACAACAAATCACCCCATCAAAACAAACAAACCAAATGTTTCCCCATCATTATTAACAGATGGGTGATGATTTTGATCTCCACTGGTCATGAAAGCAGAAGTGAAAGGACATGGGATCCATAAATAGACTGTAATATATCAGATGCAAATAGCAAACAGCAGAAGAAATTAGAAATCTCTTAGATCTCATGATGAATCTCAGTCAATTTCTAGGCCTTTCACAGCATCAAATACATATAAAATTCCAACTGTATGTTTAATCATGTTTTAAGATAATGAATGTCTAATATCTTAATTCATGTCAGTTTTTTCTGTGTTTTCATTGATGAATGCAGCATGAAGCTATAATAAATGCCTTAAAACCATTAAAGCCGTTAACACAGTCACTCTGTGTGCATACAGTCTGTGTTTGTGTTCATATATCATTGTGCCATTAGTCTTGTGCGTTATATTCTTATACAGTATGTTTCTCTGCATGTTTTCAGAGTCTTTCACACATATGATCACACTTAATGCCCTGTTTGTGGGTGGAACTGTTCAGAGAAAGAGGAAGCAAAAATGTGAGAGGAGGATGTACTTTTAACGATAATTTACATTCATACATTGCATTGAAGGTATTTTGTCAGTTCTTGCTTTCTCTGGACTGTGATCTGATCTGTTTTTTTCTCTGAATATCAGTGAGACTGAAGTCAATCCGGAATGAGAGCCGCCATCGTTACCATCATCATCATCACTCTCTGTCTGATCTCAGGTCAGTTCTTTACTAGTCAGTCAAATAATGCTTTCAATTATACAGCCCAGATTGAAAATATTAATTAACCCAGAGCAAATGAACTTGTGTTTGTCAGATCAGGTACTTTGTTTCAGAGTGACTGGCTGCACTGGAGGGAGTGTAATGTTCAAGTGCAAGACTAATGATCAGCATAAAGGAAAGTACTTCTGCAGAGACAGAGACTGTAGGACAGGCATCAGTACTGAGACTCAGCACCGCTGGATTTATGATGGGAGATTCTCTCTGTATGACGATGAAAACAGCAGATTCTTCACAGTGTTTATCAGGAACCTCAGCAGAGAGGATGATAGTGATTATACATGTGGAAACAATCAGACATGGAGTCATGATGTTACGTTAGTGGTGAACAGAAGTGAGTATGATACTTTACTACCTACTACATTAAGTATTATATTTTTATTATAGTACTGTTTAAAGGTGCACTACGGAAAAAAAAATATTTAGCAAATTCATAAGTGTTCAAACTGCCTCACTGCTTTATAATAATTCACAACAGTATAATAATGATTAATAATCTGAGCTGACAAATGTCAGGGTATTTTTTTATGTCAGTCATATGAGGTTGTCTGTAAACGGAAATAAGGCCCGTCTACTATGTACATATGACTTACTTCTTCAGATGCATTTTTTTTTTCTGGGTATATGCCTTGATATAGGATGACATTTCTCTCAGATTTTGATCATGGGCAACCCTACACAGACCTAAAAACAATCACAACATACGTTAAAAAAGAGAATGCAATATTTTATGTCAAACAGAGATGGCGATAGAGAGGCCAGAGTTCTCTAGTGCACCTTTAATAATACTAATAACATTTAAAGATTTGAGTGCATGTCACAATGGTTTTGTTGAAATCATTTTCAGCCTCTTCTTCTTGTGGGACGTCTGTTCTCCAGACTGCATATAAAGGACAAACAATCACTTTCCACTGTGAATATGATCATACATTTCAAACACACACCAAAGTCTTGTACAGAGTGAACGGAGCTCCTGTCCATGTGCTGAACAGCTCACAGTCATCACAATCATCTGAGAAGAAGTTCATCCTGTCTGACAGTCACAAAGATCATTTTAATGTGACCATCAGAAACATTTCTGCAGCATATGATGGAGTTTATTTATGTGGAGTGGAGAGATACGGATCAGATAAACCACCTTCAGACACATCAAAGACTCACATCACCTTCATTAAAGAGATTCATCTGAATGTTTCTGGTGAGTTTAGATTCTTTTTGATTATAAAATCCTTACAGCTCTGAATAAAAAATGTAAACCCCTCCTGACTGTTAATAATGTAATAAATTGATGAATAAATCTCGTGTTGCAGGTCAATTAACTTCTGTCCAGGTTCAGGCCTACATCAGTAAATCAGTCTTCATCACATGTAAATTTCCACAAGAATTCAAAGGAAACAAGAAATTCATCCAAACACATTCATCACAGACGATCTCTGTTGATGGACAGAATCAGTGGGTTCTTCATGATAAAGTGCACATGTATGATGATACCAGTGAAGGAGTTTTGAAGGTTTTTATCAGTGATTTAACTGCAGCTGATGAAGGAACGTACAGATGTGGAGTGAATATCACTGACGGTCATCTGTTCACTGAGATCACACTGAAGATCAGTCAAGGTAAACTTCTGTCAGGAGCTTGTTTTTGGACACTTACTAGCAGTTAAAATCATTTGATTTTTCATATTATTATTGTTGTGTTTAGTTGATCACTTTAATGCATCAAGTAAATCAGCTGCTATTATTGGTGAAAGTGTGAACCTCACCTGCAATTACCCTGAGAAACACCAGACCATCAAACACTTCTGCAAAGAGAACAAGCAGAAGATCTATGAGAACATCTGTTCATCAGAGAAGAACCGCTTTGAGTTTTCTGACAGTGCAGCAGGAGTTTATACAGTGAGCATCAGTAATGTGAGCCTGACAGATGCTGGAGTTTACTGGTGTGGAGCAGAAACCAGACACACGCATCTGATTTCTGTTTCTCTCACCAATAAACACGAGCTGACCTTATCCAGTAAACCTGAGCTGACTTCATCCAGTATGTACAGTGACCACAAACCATGCAGTTCAATAATACATGCAAGTATTGTAGAGTGTATGAAGAGTTCTCTATTCTCTTTGACTATCAGAGCCTCCAGTGGTCAGACGTGAAGGAGATTCAGTCCAGATCAAATGCTCTTATGATGAAAACTATTCAGCAGAAGTAAAGCATCTGTGCAAAGGAAAGTGTTTCACTCCAGATGCTCTGAAGATCATTCAATCAGATGAAGATCATGATAAAAACCCAAAGATTTCAGTAAAGAACGACACTGAACTCAATCTCTTCACTGTGAACATGACTGAACTGAGAGCAGAGGATGCTGGGAAATACTGGTGTGCAGTGAAAGACACGTTTAACCTTCCCCTTGAGCTCATGATCGTCATGAAGGAAGGTGAGGATGTTTATTTGGGAAGAATCTCAGTGTTTCTGCTCATTCTGTAATCATACTCATCGTATTTAATGTTGTGCTCTTCAGTCGTCACTCATGAAGCGTCTGTCGGAGGATCAGCGTCCATCAGCTGTAAACACATCAGGAATCAAAATCAGAGTGTTTTCTGCAGAGGAGATCAGCCCGATATCTGCATCAGAGACGGAGTTCGTGTTTCATCAAATAAGAGAATAAACAGCAGATTCTCTCTGACTGAAGAAACCTCTGCTGGAGTCTTTACTGTGAACATCAGCGATCTGACAGTAGAGGATTCTGGGAAATACTGGTGTGCAGAGGAGAGCTCTGGGTCCTTCATATTCACTGAAGTTCAGCTACATGTGACCAGAGGTAAAAGACTCTTTCATTAAATAAATCATTAACCATGAAATTAAAATGAACTTTCTTCAGATGAACACAAACATATATTTTGCAAAGTAGTTTTTTTTGTTTGTTTTTTTGTATGCACTGAAAGTCAGTGTTGTTTGGTTGAACATCTTGAGGACAAGTCAATGAAATGATGGCTTTAAGAATGCACTTTAAAGAAACTTTACATAATTTTCCATGTTGATTTTATTATTTTTATTTTTTAACAGGTGTTTTACCTGTATTTTGCATTATTCATCGCATTGTGTTGTGTTTTAAGATTAAATAAAATGTCAGTAAACTTAGCTGATAATGTCATGGCAGAAAATTACAGCACTACTGGGTTTTGACAGGGTTTTTTCTACCAGTGTGATCCTCTTTTGGGTGAACTGTCCTGTTAAAGTAACTCCTGATGTGTGTGAACAGAGTTTCGCACCAGCTCAAAACCACAGACAACAGCAAGCAACAAAACCTTGTGTTTGAGCAATACTGGCTGCTTCTTTCATTTTTGTTTTAGTTTAGTAAAGTGCAGAAAACAAGCGTTTGACTGCTGTTGCTGCATTTTTATTTATTTTTTTACTTTTATTTATTTGTGGAGCACAAAAGATGAGAAAGAGACAAAAGATGTTTTTTGAATTTTCACACCGCTCTTTTCCATACCATGAAAACACATAACTGATCTAAACTTAAATTATTTTGCTCTGAAAAGCTCTTCTGTGCTTGCACTTGTTCAGTGTAACACATCACTGTTTCTAACCAGTGATCAAGTATGTGTAAAATATGAATATACACAAGTGATTTTTGTTAAATAATGATAAATGTGTCCACTGGTTCCTCACACAGCTTCATAAGAGCTTACAGAAATGATTAATGTACTTTGCAACATTAATACTGTTATTGAACTGAACTGATCTGAATAATCACACTATCGTCTTCTGTAGAGCTGATTTACAGCTGAAATTGAATTTGATTCATAAATGATGAATTGTATAACCTCAACACAGTTTTTTCCTCGTTGTTACGGTGACGCTGTGTTGAAATCTGTAGGCCTATTGTATAAAGTGCTATAGACATAAATCTGACTTGAACGAGTCTCAGACATGAGTTTGACATCTAGTTACTGTCTGCTTTCACTCTACAGATTTTTTTTTTCAATCTGTCACATTTTGTTTCACTGAAAATCTGAGTAAATAATGACAACCTGTTCCTCTAAATTATTAAACCATCAGTGCTCTATGACTGTGTATTTGCAGAAATGTTGACATCTGACACCAAAAGAGAAACATCCCAGAATAAAGACAAGCCTGGTGAGTCTGCTTCTCAGCTGGAGTTGGACGTGATATTTACAGTAGATCAATATGAGCATCAGATGTACAACATGTGTAAGAATAAAAAATATTATTATTATTATATTTCTTTTTTTTTTTTTTTTTTTTTTAGAAATGACCTCATATGAAACCAAAAACAAAGCAGTCCAGGAAACGGAAAAGACTGGTAAGAGCCAGCAACTCTTTTTCTCGTTATGATGGAAAGCTCTTATGTTCTTGTTGGTGACACCAAACCTCACTGTTTCTCTGTTTTGTAAATAATGATAGCAGGTGTATGCCAAGTATGAATATGCACAAGTGATTTATTTTTGTTTTAAAATAATGATAGATTTGTGTCTATGGGTCATACAGCTTAGGAACACTTAAAATGAGTAACGTGAGACTTTTTAAGTTTTTTTTTTTTTACCATTTTCGGAGATTCCAGAAAATAATCTCCAAACAACCACATTAACTGTTTTATATAATTAGAGTAAATTATAGAGCCCCCCAATTCTTTTCTTGGGCACCCAGGTTCTAGTGATGTGTCCTGACATAACTAATCACTGATCACTTTACTTAAATGAAATGTTACGTGATGGTCTTTCTGATAAACTGTTAATGTAAGTTCCAAAGGGCAAGTTCTTAAAGTCCACCTGCAGTCAAATATAGTATCCCTTAAAATCCTTTGATGATCATAAATACAATTTTTTTTCTTGTGAAAATAATTTTCTCATGCTGTAAAATAGCTTGAATGTAACTCTACACCCTTGCCGCATTTACTATACGTGGATCTATGTATATGCAAATTAGCCCCGCCTCCACTCAGTCACACCTGCCAACGGCTCCTGATCACTGATCTGTAGTAAACGTGAAACAATGGCATACACGGATAATGACTGATTAAAATATGTTTTTACTAGCGGACAACTACAGTGCAGTAACATTTGTTAAATTGGTATATTTTGCATGCTAGTGATAGAAATCTATCCCTTGACGTGATAGGTTATTGAATTGTGACGTAGCAAACCGAGGACTGTTTCAAACCACGTTTCCATCACAGCCTTTGGGAAACTACAGTTTTAAAGAGAAAATACTCAGCAATGGTGTTGATGGTGTTTTTCACTAAAGTGGGACTTTAACAATTAAGAATTTATTTAACAGAAAATGTGATTAAAAGAAAAAAATAATTTCAATATAGAGTAAATGGGTTAAATTTAATTTCACAATATGTGTTTTCTTTTATAAAAATGTTTTAATAAAAATACCTTAAGATCTTCTCAGATCAGAAATCTCAATACCTGATACTTGAATAACAATACATAACTGGTATCTGTAAGAAACAGTAATACACTTCACTTGTGAGATATAGTGCAAAACAGCAGCAATCAGAATGCAAACACAAATGATTCAACTAAATAGCAGTAATGTGCCCCACAAACTCAGTTTAATCTAGCTAGACTACAAAATGTTTATGAAATCTGTTCCTCTAAATTATTAAACCATCAGTGCTCTATGACTGTGTATTTGCAGAAATGTCGACATCTGACACCAAAAGAGAAACATCCCAGAATAAAGAAAAGCCTGGTGAGTCTGCTTCTCAGCTGGAGTTGGACGTGATATTTACAGTAGATCAATATGAGCATCAGATGTACAACATGTGCAACTTGTAAGAATTATTGTGTGTGTGTGTGTGTGTGTGTGTGTGTGTGTGTGTGTGTGTGTGTGTGTGTGTGTGTGTCTGTTTTATTTATTTATTTTTAAGAAATAACCTCGTCTGGCACAATAAAGGAAACAATCCAGGAAACAGAAAAGTCTGGTAAGATCCAGAAACTCAGTTTCTCAGTTTAAGTTGAAAGTGATCTTACAATACAAACATGAGCATCAGATGCATGCATGTGTTTGAATGTCGTGTGCTCACCTTATTTCTCAGTGTTCTCTTTCTGTGATTTCAGGGTTTTCAGTGACAGCTGTGGTTTCTGTGGGTTTGATTCTGCTGGCTCTGGTTACAGTCTTACTCTTATTCAAACTGAAACACAACAGACACGGTGAGTCACAAACACGCTACTGAACGCTCAGTCTCCGCCTGTCAGAAATACACACACGGTTCAAATCATCTCTCATTTTCTCAGTCTCAGATGCTTCTCTTGTTCACACAGACATCATCTCATCATCAGACAGAAGAGAGACAGGAGATCATGAAACAGTGAGATTCAGATCTACAGCTCAATCTGTGAAATGTCTAACATGTATGTTGTTCTTCATGAATTGCATATTTTGCTTCTTGCAGGCTCAAGAAGAGATTCAAGACGCCAGACACCATTCAGACTCAGATCCTGAATCAACTCCTCTCTATTCGACAGTTCAGTTACCCACAATCCCCTCTGACTCACAGACTCCAGTTTACTCCACAGTTCAGTTACCCACAATCCCCTCTGACTCACAGACTCCAGTTTACTCCACAGTTCAGTTACCCACAATCCCCTCTGACTCACAGACTCCAGTTTACTCTACAGTTCAGTTACCCACAATCCCCTCTGACTCACAGAATCCAGTTTACTCTACAGTTCAGTTACCCACAATCCCCTCTGACTCACAGACTCCAGTTTACTCCACAGTTCAGTTACCCACAATCCCCTCTGACTCACAGAATCCAGTTTACTCCACAGTTCAGTTACCCACAATCCCCTCTGACTCACAGACTCCAGTTTACTCCACAGTTCAGTTACCCACAATCCCCTCTGACTCACAGACTCCAGTTTACTCCACAGTTCAGTTACCCACAATCCCCTCTGATGGGCTCCTGTACTCTTCCATCAGTTTCCAGAAGCATGAAGAGTCTCTCAGCGACGCTACAGTCAGATTCAGTAAAGAAGAGATTCACTCTGATTACGCATCTGTCAATCACAGCATCACACCTAATTAATATTTCCAGTGGATTTTTTTTTTTTTTTTTATACACAACTTGAATCATGAAAGATGACAGAATGACAGTAATTCAGTTTCACTGAGCGAGTCATCAGCCAGCGACACCTACAGGTCACTGTAAAGAAGTTGAAATGTTTCTGTGACTGAAGAAAACATTGATATCTATGTGAAATGTTGAAGTGAAATGTGAAATGAAGACAGAACCTTTGAGAAGACAGGTCCTTTAATCTTGTCATTTGTCTGAAGAGCAGCATTATGTACTGAGCATTAAGCTAATGTGTGATGAGTGCTCGTGTTCAAGGAAATATTTGTAACTGCAAAGTTTATCATGATAATTGTACTTGATGCCATACATTTTTATTTTGCCATACAGTTTATTTTACTAGGATGTGATGTGTATATATCATGCAGACAATGACTCGCTGGTTTTAAATGTATTTTATAAATGAGTGTCTGTGTTCTGCTCTGGAATCATATGTTTGTATTATTCTCATATTTTGAATCAAAGCATCTGCTAAATGAATAAATGTTGTTTGTTTCCAACATCAGTCGCTGATGGATCAATACATAAACCCTAGACACACACGACCCAAACACTCTTACTTAATGCACACAATGTTAGTGAAGTTAAATACTGACAAATCAAACCCTAACTCATAGAAGTCTTTATGTTTCCAAAACGCTGGAGAAACTCATCAGCAATCAAATGATTATATTTTAAATGAAATCATGGTTTCGTCGTACACTGATGTTCCTCACAGCTTCGTCTTTATGCTGCATTTGATGTGAAACAATCCTGCAGCCGTTTTCATCGATCGTTCAGATCCAGATATAAAGCTGCACTGGCGTGTCAGACCTTTCTCTGTGTTCGTTTGTTAATGACATGTTTTCATGTTCAATAAATTCATCCATTTTTGAGCTTAACAACACTACATGATGAGAACATAATCTGATCATATTCTTCTTGTTTATTCTTATCTAATGTGCAAAATGAACACACATTCACAGTAATAAAAAATAAAATATAAAATAAAAATAAATAAAGTTAAAGACTCAAGGGTCAAGTTAAAAGTAAATAAATGTGCCACTAATGCTAATCACGAATCTGGTGACTTCAAATTAATCTTTCAATAAATCATCATCATCATCTAAACCTCTGTAATTCTCAATAAGAGCTTCTCTAGACGTCTGACGGAAATAAAGTTAGTCTGGTTAGTCTTTCATTTCAGTTGATTTCATCTAAGGCTGTGCTGAAGTGCATTCGTACACTGTAAAAAAACTTGGATTCCCCAGTAAGGTACTGTAATTATTACAGTTCTATAGTAAAAGTAATTAAAAGCATGAATTCCTTCACCATCAAATCACTGCCGTTCCATTGTCCAGTCAGTTATAGCAACACATGTATGTGCTGAAACTGCGAAGTAATAGGCACACCATTTAGAGCACTGTACGGGTGCCAACGGGCGATCCGTCAAAGTAACATGAATTTTACAACACTGCAGTTCAGGGTCAGCTATAGACACATGTATGTTAAGTTTCTCGTGATCTGACAGAAACGGTAAAGTCAGTCTGGGGTTAGTAATGAGTGAAGCTGGTAAAGCTGTATTGTTGAAGTTGTTTAAATTTTCAGTTGATTAATGATTCAGTTGAATCTAAGGCTGTGACTGAAGTCAGTTGTAGTTCTTGTGTTTGTCTTGTTTCTCTTTTCTTCAGTGGTTTTGCTCGTTAACAGCAGCTGTTCATCAGTGTCTGAATTCACTCATTAGTTTTCATTCTCCCTGTCAGGTGGTCTATATTAATAAACTCATGTAGGGAATAGTGAATGAGGGTGTAGGGTGTTATTTGAAACACAGCCTCTGAGTGTCGACACTGAACGCTGTTAATTTATGATATATAGCAGCAGGCTACTTTCTCGAAAATGATGAATACAACCCAGAATGCACTGTTTTAAAGAAAAACAGCATGTTACTGTCAAAGTTTTTTTTTACAGCGATTTTTAACAGTGTAGTTCTTTTATTTCTCTTTTTTTCAGTGATTATTATTATTAATAATAATAATAATAATAATAATAATAATAATAATAATAATAAATTTTATTTGACGGCGCCTTTCATAACACCCAAGGTCACCTTACAAGCAAACAAACAATAATCTAAACCACTCTTTACAACAACTTAAAAGCACACATGCATCATAGAAACTGTATAATACAGTACAGGCTAATAACAGCAGGTCATAAAAAGCCTTGGTTAAAAGAAAGGTCTTAAGACAGGATTTGAAAGTATGCAGACTGTTACTATTACGCATTTCGAGAGGTAGAGAGCTCCATAGGCGAGGGGCTGTGAGTCTAAAAGATCTAGCTCCCATGGTAAAGTATACGTGGTGACACAAGGGAGAGTGAATGTGAAGATCTCAGAGTGCCTGGAGGGGTGTAGATATGAAGAAGATCAGAAAGGTATGGAGAAACAAGATTGTGAAGTGCCTTGGATGTGAGAAGCAGAATTTTGAAATCAATGCAGTACTTCACTGGAAGCCAGTGTAGTCGCTGGAGAGCTGGTGAAATGTGCACAGTAGAAGGATTTCTAGTAAGAACACGAACCAACTGAAGTTTATGGAGAAGTTTAGAAGGAAGACCGGTAATAAGAGAGCTGCAGTTATCAATACGTGAAGAAACCAGTGCATGGATGAGAGTTGCAGTGTTGTTCATTGTGAGGGAAGGACAGAGATCGATCGGACGGGCTTCAAATGAAAGTGTGCTATCCAGAACAACACCCAGACTCTTAACCTGTGGAGAAGGACAAATGGCATATTTATCAATATCCACAGAACAACAATCAGATTTGGTCAGAGTAGATATTGTGCCTACAAGTAAGACCTCAGTTTTATTGCTATTAAGATTTAAAAAGTTAGCTGCAAGCCAGTCTTTGATTTCAGCTAAACAGTTGGACAAAAAAGGCAGAGGAAAAGAGTCAAGGGGGTTAGAAGAGAGATACAGATGGGTGTCATCTTCACAGCAGTGAAAGTGAATACAATATTGACCTAAAATAAGAACAAAATGAATAAAATAAATAACTAATAAAAACCATGACCTAAAAACAACCCTGAAAAACACAAGAACTAACCGTAAATACTAAAACAGTAGTAATTAAATAAACTGAGTGTGACCGGAGAGATATGACATAAACCAGGACAGCGGTGTGCCAGTGATCCCAGTAGAAACTAATCTGTCAAGGAGTATCTTATGTGAGATGGTATCACTTAGGTCAAGAAGGACTAGTAGCTATGGTTACCCCTCTGTGCTGGATTCTTGCTCTGGTCAGACTGTTTTGTGTCACTATGTGAGAGTTAACAGCCTTTGGATGGCCTTTACACAATATAATGAGAGTGTCTTTGAATTTTGAAAGTCCACTGAAAACATATCTTCTTATGTTTTGGTCATAGACAATGTAGGTTTAAGATATAGGTTATCTGGCAACATGCCTGAATAAACAAATAAAATAAAGAACATGATTTAAAAAAAAAAAAAAAAAAATGTACACCACACTTTATAAAATGTATATAAAAGTTATTAATTACGTTAATAAAAAGAGGACTTTGAGAGGCTGTGAGTGGAACCCTGTTGTAGTGAGCGCTGAATCACAGCAGAGGGCAGCAAAACATGAGACTGTTCAATCCACCTTGTTGTTGGTGGTGTTGTTTTATATAAAAGTGGTGCAGTTATTTGTTACTTGTGCTGGAGTCTTACAGTATCAGTCGCTTTCAGTTATTTTACCTGTACAAAAACAGGCAGTTATGCCGTTTTATATAGCAAACCATTTTATCTTATTATCAGAATCATAACATACTGGTCTATAGCACAAAGTTTTACCATTTACTGCACTTTGTTATTCTTCTAATCATTTACTAATAACAACGAATGAATCAAAAGTTTCGCACAGTCACAGAAACTAATTTACTTCCACATTGAAAAATAAGGTTAACAGGAGTTTTATGGTGACAGTGCAACTCATATTATCATCATGAAGAATTTTTATTATTATTATTATTATTATTATTATTATTATTATTTATATTAATGAGCTAACATGCAATACAATCATTAACATCAGAAATGCTTCTGCAATGCACTAAACCCTCAACGTTTGTCAAGCGAGATTATTGCGTGAGGTTGTGGGTGATTTTCTCTGAAAGCAGAAGTTAAAGGATGTGAGAATACATTATCAGATACCTGCTAATCTCTAGATCACAGGGTGATATTAATATACTGATGTGTCTTCTGCACTGTGTGTGTTTATCTAGCACATTTCTCTGCATGTCTTTCACACATATCTCAACAGATCTGTCTGCAGTGCAGCTGGGTGGAAACTGTTTTAGAGAATAAGGAAAAATAAATGTGTGTGTGTGAGAGAGAGAGAGAGAGAGAGAGAATTTAGAGAGAGAGAGAGAGAGAGAGAGAGAGAGAGAGAGAGAGGATGTGTGTGTACTTATAATGATCATTTACATTTACATTTCTGCATTCGGCAGGCACTTTTATCCAAAGGGACTTACATTGCATTCAAGGTATTTTGTCAGTTCTTGCTTTCTCTGGACTGTGATCTGATCTGGTTTTTCTCGGAATATCCTGAGACTGAAGTCATTCCGGAATGACGGCCACCATCATCATCTTCACAATCATCACGCTCTGTCTGATCTCAGGTCAGTCCTTTACTGCTCCGGGTCAAATATTATATTACATTAACAAAACTGACAATATGTAATAACCCAGAACGAATGAACTTGTGTTTGTCAGATCAGGTACTTTGTTTCAGTGTGACTGGCTGCACTGGAGGGAGTGTAATGTTCAAGTGCAAGTCTAATGATCAGCATAAAGGAAAGTACTTCTGCAGAAAGAGTGACTGTACGTCAGGCATCAGTACTGAGACTCAGCACCGCTGGGTTCATGATGGGAGATTCTCTCTGTATGATGATGAAAACAGCAGATTCTTCACAGTGTTTATCAGGAACCTCAGCATAGAGGATAAGGGGAAATATACATGTGGAAACAATCAGATATAGAGTCATGATGTTGAGTTAAAGGTGAACAGAAGTGAGTATGATACTCTACGTTACTTTCTGCATTATTTTTGTTAGCACTATTTAAATGTAGTATGGAGCATTTTTTTTTTTTTTTGAGTAAAAATGAACAATGAACAACTATGAAAAATGGGTTACTGTGCAAGTATGCATTGTTCAACATAAATATACCCAAAAACAAGAATGTTAAAAATGAACTCTGCAAGGAACATGAGACTTTAGGTTTCAAACTGAGATGGCGATAGAGAGGCCAAAGTTCCCTAGTGCATGTTAATAATAATAATAAATCATTTTCAGCCTCTTCTTGTGGGACGTCAATTATACAGACTGCATATAAAGGACAAACAATCACTTTCCACTGTGAATATAATCATACGTTTCAAACACACACCAAAGTCTTGTACAGAGTGAACGGAGCTCCTGTCCATGTGCTGAACAGCTCACAGTCATCACAATCATCTGAGAAGAAGTTCATCCTGTCTGACAGTCACAAAGATCATTTTAATGTGACCATCAGAGACATTTCTGCAGCAGATGATGGAGTTTATTTATGTGGAGTGGAGAGATACGGATCAGATAAAGCACCTTCAGACACATCAAAGACTCACATCACCTTCATTAAAGAGATTCATCTGAATGTTTCTGGTGAGTTTAGATTCATTTTGATTATAAAATCCTTACAGCTCTGAATAAGAAACATAAACCCCTCCTGACTGTGAAAAATGTAATAAATTAACCACACCAAATTTGGAGTCTGTAACTTGATCTACACCAACTGTTCGATCTCATTTAATTTTTTTTTTTTCTGCCATTTTTTTTTTACCGAAAACGTACTTTTAAAAAACTCGTCCTAGACTGTTTGTCCGATTCACCAATATTGGCTCAGATCATTGTGATACCATGCTGGCAAAAATAAATTAAATGATTTTTGACAGACACAACCATTCTTTTTCTAAACACCATGTTTTTTGCCTACTGGATTTTTGGACGAGTGTTTAAAGTAAGTAAATCTGCATGATTTTTTGTATTTTAAGATCTAAACCCATGTTTTTTGATGACTGGATGATTGGACGAGTGTTTGCCGCTACTACCTTATTATGTGGAGTGATTATTATTATGAAACTTATTATTATTATTATTATTATTATGCAATGCAGTGAAAGTCAACGAGGTCTAACGCTGTTTGGTGACCAACATTCGTCAAAATATCTTTTGTGTAAAATAAAGTCATACAGATTTCGAGCAACATGAGGCTCAATAAACAATGACAGAACACCAAGAAATACCCATAATGTATTATTAATGAGAAGAAATTTTGCTTATTGATTTTTCACAGGTGTTTTACCTGTATTTTAAATTACATATTGTTTAATGTTTTAGGGTTAAAGGAAATGTCTGTAAGCTTAATGGATAATGTCCTGGCAAAAATGTACAGATTTTTTATTTTCTTACATTGCGATCATTTTTTGGTGTACTGTCCCTTTAAAGCAGCATGCTGTGGTGAAGTCTGCAGCGTCAGTCTGATGTGTGTGATGATAAACACCAGGTTTAAACCACAGACCACAGGAAGTAAAAAAAATAAAATAAAAAAAGTAACGAACTAACAGCGCTCTTTTATTGACTCTTGCAACAGAAGGGGCCTCCACTTGTGCTCAGGGCCCCAGGGTCAGAAATTAACAGGAGCTTAAGGCAAAAAAATCCAACAAAATGAATATAATTACCCTGAAAATCAATGATACATTGCACAAAAAAATGTCTCTGTTGAATGACTTGTTTTTAATATTTATAAGCAATTCCACACAGCAAGAGTGTCATAGCACGTTTGCAAAAATAATATTGATTTTATACAACATTTCAGTAAACACATAGTTGTTATTATTAGATGACTTTTAGACACAATATTATCAGTATTGACTGTCTAATGGTATAGTGTGGATGCAGTGTGTGTTAAGGGCACTGCGCTTTGGCGTTTTAAGGCCTGCATGTCAATGTCAGTGACAGTCCCTCTTTGTGATTTCAGGCTTTCCTGTGACAGCTGTGGTGTCTGTGGGTTTGGTCCTGCTGGCTGTGTGTTTGGTGCTCATGTTGCTCAAAGTTAAATTCAGAAGGAAACATGGTGAGACACAAACATACACTACTGAACATTTAATAAATCTGAGTTTGTCGCCCTCTGCCTGTCATCAATACACACAGTTAAAATCATCTCTCATTTTCTCAGTCTCTTTCTTTTGTTCACACACAGATGTCATCTCACCAGACAGAAGAGAGACAGGAGATCATGAAACGGTGAGTTTCAGAACTGATCTGTGCTTAGACACGTGAGATAAGTTGGTATGTATGCTGTACCTTTGAACTAAGAGTTCATGTTTGCGTGATTTTGCTTCCTGCAGGCTCAAGAAGAGATTCAAGTCTCAGATCCTGCATCAGCTCATCTTTATTCATCTTTACAGTCACCCACAATCCCCTCTGATGGGCTCCTGTACTCTTCCATCAGTTTCCAGAAGCATGAAGAGTCTCTCAGCGACGCTACAGTCAGACTCAGTGAGGAGGAGGTTCACTCTGATTACGCATCTGTCAATTACAACGTCACACCAAATTAATATTTCCAGTGGATTTTTTTTTTTATACTCAATTTGAATTGTGTCAGTCACTGAGAATAAAGACTGAATGACACATTTGAACCAGTTGTGTGAGCAGTTGGCGACACCTACAGGTCAGTGTTGAGAAAGAAGCTGAAATGTTTCTCTGTGGCCAAAAACAACACTGACTTCTGTGTGAAACGTTAAACTGAAGACAGAACACCTTCAATCTTTGTAAGCATCAGTTTGCCAGAAGAGCAGCATCATGTTATGAAAGTTAAACCACTCTGTGATGAGCGCAGGTGTGCAAGAAAATATGTGTAATTGCAAAGTTTATTATATTTGTACTCAATGTCATGTCAGTTTATTGCTAGGTTTTAAATGTATTTTAACGAATGTAAAAAACAACTTATGTAAATTGCAGTAATGGATATTTAAAAATGTAATTACTTTTAAATGAGAAAAGTAATTAATTACATTGCAACTTAACAAAACATTGCAATCCTCAAAAAAATAAAAAAATAAATTAAATAAATAAATAAATAAATAAATGTTATTTGTTACCAACATCAGTCACTGACACTCAACACATATAGCCAGACACCGTGAGGTCTAATACACAAACCATATACTTCTAATCACCTTTCTTTTTCTTCTTCTTCTTCACTGTCTAAACACCTATAGCCTGGAACAGCGCTGGAGTCTGTTAATGTTATTTACTCCTTAATTAATAGTGCTTTTGGTTTTGATTAAATATATTAAGTTAATTAAGTCTGTAGGTGATGATATTTGTCATGAACACACACTGACAGCTTTATAATTAAACTATGGATGAGAAGTATTATAGCAAATACAAAAGTAATGCAGACTGCAGCTGCACTCGTGATCATAAATGTTTGTTCAAATAATAGAGTTAATTGTCATTCATCCAGAAAAAGAGAAACATAACTGAAAGTAGAAAAAAACAGCAACAATTACAGATCAGCAAGCATCACCTAATTAATCAGATACAATTAAACAAGAAAATTAAACTCATTCTGGACATTGTTACAAAGTGCGCTTACCTAACAACAAAATTACAAGACTGTTTTTGCTAAACAGCAGAAAGCTATTGTATTGATAAAATATATATATAATATTTGGAGTATTAAGTAGAAAGAAAATCAAAACCAATCCTCGGATCATTACGTTGCAAATCGTTAGATTAGGAATGCTGCATCATGTTTTGATGAATCGAATCTTGCAATAATCCAAATACAAGTCAAAGTGAAGTGTTAATTGGGTTATCAGGACCATAAAGGAGTGAGGGAGTGAACACTTGTAGGAGTCAATGCTCTTTGCTCTCCTGGTTGGTGTTAGTGTTGTGGATCCAGTTACACAGTGATGTTTGGTGGACTGACCGGTCTGCAGAGATTACAAGCAGCTCCCACTTCTTGATGCTTCATCCAGGCAGCGAATGAGCTGAAGAAGTGAGATCAGGCTGAAAAGACAGAATGAAGGAAGGTGGATCTGCTGGAGGACTGAGTGTGGGCTTCTTGAGCAGTGGAGTCACGAGAGTCTGCTTAAAAGTGGTAGGAAAGTTGCCAGCAGTGAGAGATGTGTTGATGAAGACTAACACAAATGATCAAGAAGAATATCTAACATATTAAGACAATTGAAGAACTGTTGAAGATGCACTTTTTACTAGTGCTACAAAACGGTTATTTTGATACACTAATGATTATTAGATTGATTAATTGACCAATCATCACTATCACCGATTAATCAGTAGGCTTTGATCAATTATTCAGATTTTGCCATATATGTGCACACTTAAATCCATGTATTTCTAAGGAAATTAGACATTAAGTCCCTGATGTACAGTAGTGGCCAAAAGTGATGTCCAGACAGGATATTTGTTTTTTATGACTTGATTAAAATTTTATTAAACTACCAAATAGGAGGAAAATATTTAATTGATATTTTCAAATATTTTTTAAACTTTTTAACTTTTAGATATACACGACAAAATTTAGCAAAAAAAAAAAAAAAAAAAAAAAAACACAGGCAAAAAGCATACATTGAATACACCAATCCATCTAATTTTGGCTCTTCAAATGATACTGAAAAGTTAAGAAATGATTCTGAGCTTAGTTTTTTTTCTGCATTCTGCATGGTGTGGCCTGTTAGAGACAGACGTATTTTGCTTGCTGCGATTTACACACACAAACACACATGCAATATTGAATAAGATTATAAACTCGCATGAAGTGTTATGGTTGAAGCTAAATACAGAGAAATCACGGGCTTCATTGCACAGGATACTTTTTTTTAATTTAGATATGCTCAACGAAGTCATCATTTATGCCTTTTGGAATGCAGTAGGCTACATATTGGACACACACAACTCACATTCTGAGAGATGCTCACGTGCACTTTGTGTGTGTTCATTCTGAGCAAACAAAACAGAATAAATCAAAAAACAAACCAACAAAGAAAGCGATAGAGGAGAGAGCAGCCTAAGCCTTTTACCACTGCAGGGGTTATAACAGGACCTTACAACGTAGGGGGCGATGTTGGGTCACACCGCCTAGGGCAGGGGTGGCCAATGTTGGTCCTGGAGAGCCACAGTCCTGCAAAGTTTTGCGTCAACCTTGATTAAAACTCACCTGCCTGTTGCTTTCTAGTAGTAGACCCTAGACCTTGATTAGCATGTTCAGGTGTGTTTGATTTGGGTGGAGCTGAATTCTGACTTTGGCTCCCCAGGACCGACCAACAAATTTGATATTTGTAATCATTGCAAATACTTGGGGGAAAAAGAAGTCTACAGATGAAAAATGCGCATTAAGATGCATCATTATTCGTTTTATCATCACAGCCCCCCAGAAACATAATTGAATCAAAGTGTAATGTGCCTAGAGACTCGCACCCCAGTCTAGAGTTAAAAAAGCAAACAAAAACAGCAATATTGAATCGCAATACTTGTCAAAACTCTAAGGGATGGCAGTCTGGAGATTGTTTGTAAGGATGGGAGACAACAGAACAAGAAGCATAAATAAAAGTTCAAATCAAAACAACAAAAAAAACAAAACACAAACATAAAGCGGAGCAAAAGTGACTGTCAAGTGACTGAAGGAAAGAATATGGATAGTGACTCTTTCCTTCAGTGATTCTGCTTGTAAAAATCATGTGTCTTCACTAATGGCCAATCATCACTCAATTAATCACTTAATTATCTCATTAACTTTAACACTGCTTCATTGTTAATTTTAACACTCTTAAGTGTGGATTCAACCTCTGAGAAGAGTTATGTCCACACATACCGGTATTTTTATAAACTGAGTTTTTCTTTCTTCCGTTTTTAAATGGGTCCTATTATGCTCTTTTAACAAGGTCTTGATTTTGTTTTGGGGGTGTACTAGAACAGACTCTCATACTAGGCTGTTCAATAAACACATTATTTTTCACATATTTTACATTATTACAACACCTCTCTCCCCAGTCTGGCATGAACGTCTCGAATAGTTCCTGTATCAAAATGAAGCCATGCCTTCTGAAATATGAAATGCGCTGTGATTGGTTAGCTGGGCCAGTCTGTGTTGTGATTGGCAGCACTCGGTGCCTGGTCGGGAAATGTTACCATAGCAGCCTGTTGCGAGCTTCAGTGTAAATATTGCTTCAAAATCAAATCAATTAGAGCACGATTTAAACCCGGATGATTGTAAACATTCTAAGCTCATCTGCCTTGGGAACACTAGCGTGTCTCCGACATCGTGATATAAGACTCGCGTCTGTCTTCTCTAGTGGCAGCTCAAACCAGGTCTCGTCCCATTCGTCGATCTTTGTGATATCACAAATCCCCAGAAAATATGCGTTTTACTCCAAACGGAGGTCATTCGTTGTAGTTTTAGAAAAGGGATTTCTGTTAAATAAAATATCTCCTTTTGAAGTAGACTTTTTTTTTTCAGGGGTTTGCTGTGCAGAGACAATGCCCTTGTGTCTACTTTATTTATTTATTTATTTATTTATTTATTTATTTATTTATTTATTTTTCATGTTTGGGAGGTTTTTGAGCATTGACTACAGGCGGTGGGACTTTATAAAAGACAGCAATTAACACTATATTACTGCAAGCCCCCAGATATCAACTTTAAAACAAACAAACAAACAAAAAAAAAACGGCCCACCACTGCACTTTACCTTAACCCTAACCATTAAACAAACCGTTAGACACTTTATTTCCACTTTTTTCCACCATAACATATGTCTTAAAATGCTTCTTACTCATGTTATTAATAACTTTTTATTACTATATATATCTATATACTATAGATTTATATAATATATATATATATAGATATATATTAGATATATTTATTCTTATTATTCTTATTATTATTTTGAATATTGTATTAGTATTATTATTATTAGACTTTAATCTTTCCATGAATGTGATGGTCTGTTGTCAAATGTCTCACTGAGGTTAAAAAATACTATTAATATAATACATTATAGAGAATATTCTAGATATTGCTTAATAATTCAACCAAGTGTCTATAGGTTTCAAACAGGGTTCAGGCGTTCGTGAGTTGATGAAAAAGCTATTAAATTTTATTATTTTATAATTAAAATGATAAATTATTATGCATTACAATTTGTCATGGTTCGATACTATGTTCGTAAAAACAATCAGGACAAATAACAGCGTTTGAAATTTAATTTAATACATAAAGTACAATTCTCTCCACCCCCATATTTTGCCCAGCACCATCATTTAAAACATCAGATAAACAATTTAATAATAATAATAATAGAGCTTCTTTGAGTGGCTGTTTTATATGATAGTGTATGTGAACAGCAACACACAAAAAAGGGACAGCATTTATAAAGTAAATAGAATGTATAAAAATCTTCTTTTTGGTGCATGTGGGGACATTGACAAACTGTACATTTATACAATCTAAGTTTGGCAATAATGCAATTATACTGAGGAACAATATACAACAGTGCTGACCTCAGAATGTGAATGTGTGATTCCTGCTCCTGCACCACTAGAGGGAAGAACAAAGGACTTATTTGAACAGGTTTCCTGAATCGAAAAGTAAACAGTGGAGAATAGACGCCAGTTTCGTGGGCCTTACAAGACCTTAACTGGTTGTTGGAAGAGGTTTTTTTTTGGGGGGTAAGGTTTAAATCTTTTTCCTTCATATAAAACCATTGTAGGTATATAAAAAGCTGCTGTTTTATATCTTATCCTTTGCATGGATTTTCAAACTCGGATCATTTTATTTCTATCCTCGACAGTTTAATGTGGCATATACTGACCAAAATGACAGAAAACGTCTATGAATTTAATGTGATATTTACTCAGAACTTTTCAGATTGGTCCGTTCCTATAATATTAACTGTTATCATAGGACTGTAGGTCTGAAGTGTGAAAGTAATCGGTAATTGCACTTGCTAGCTATGGCCTAAGTAAGTATTACTTCATTTGTTGTTAATTTGTATTATTAATCGAAATCTATTAAAATAGGACATTTAAATGCTTTTTTTATGAAAGCAAGACATAGAGCATAAAGGCAGACGATCATTTAGCAAAGCAAATTGTAAGTAAGTGAGTTTTGAGAGCAGTTTTAAAGATCTGAAGTAGATGAGACAGCACAGAGGTTTTGTGGTTGTTTGTTCCAGAGCTTAGAAGCCGGAAATGCGAAAGCCCGAACACCAACACTTAGATAGTCTGATCTTGGGTACTGCAAAGTGAAATTGCTCCAGAAGCGTTGATGTCAAAGTACGAGCAGGGGCCTAGGGAGGTTGAATTAATTCAGAGAGGGAAGAAGGTGCTGAACCATAGACGCGGCCTTGAAAGCAAGAACATGAATCTTAACTGAAATGCAACTGATACGGGGAGCCAATCAATTGCTGTAAATCAGGTGGTCATAATGAACTGATTTTTTTGGATATGTAAGGGCCTGAGCGGCCTGAATTTTGGGAGTAGCTGCAAAACGATTAAAACTTTGTTGGGCAGGCCATAAAACAGGGAGGGAGTTACATAATAACCAGTACGCAAATGTATAAACCCGTACAACAACAATTCAACATCTTTGGTAATTTGAGCGAGGGTTGTAAAAACCAGACAAGTTTGCAAAGATGGAAAAAAAAAAACAGGGACTTTAACAAACTGGTTACTATGGGGTTCATCAAAACATAATTTGGGATCAAAACCGGACACAGAGATAAAGATTGCGTTTTATAGTAGGGGAGGGAGGACTATAAACTCAGTACCCCCCCCCCCCCCCCCCCCCCCCCCCCCCCCATGGCTAATGGAGAAGTCAAGTTTGGAGGAGACAAGGAATTTAGTGCTATTATATAACGGAATTTTAATTTTCTTTAGTATTTCATTTTAGGAAAATTCCTGAGGCTTCCATGATTTGATATCATTTTAGCAGGATGTAAAGAAAGGTAGAAAAATCTGAATTTGGACTGTGCAGTAAAAATAAATTTGCATATCATGAGCTTAACTATGGAAATTTCGAATGTGTCACTTGGCTTACTCTTGACCCAGAGGGTAGCATGGTAGATTAAAAATGGAAGTGGAACAAAGACAGATCCTTGACAGATCCACTCCATGGGAAAAGGTGACAGAATGCGATTTGTGTTCATCAGTGGCTAATGAAATTGTTGCCTCCTCTAAAAGATTTGAATGAAGGGATATGATTTGATGTATATATTGAGATAAACGAAATAGAAGTACAGAATGGCAAACAGTATTAAAAAAGCAGAACTCAGGTCCAAAAGGATTTGAAAGGCCCCAAGGTCACCCGAATCAAGAGACAAGAAGGAGGTTGTTTCACTACTCTTAAAAGAGCAGTCTCTGTTACCATGGAGATGGAGTAGGTGAAATGGTATTGATGAGTGTGAAATTATAAAGTGGGAAAGAGTACTCTGCCCTGCAAACAAGCCTGCAAGCTGGCTGATGTAATTGTTGTGTTTATGAAGCCCATTTGTTATAGCAAAAGTTGTGCAAAAACAAACTAATGAAATGGTGATGGTTACTTATTGAAGGATTCAATCGTGTCCGGATTCAATGATCTCATTCAGAGGCTGATCTCTAAGATCATTATTCAGATTAAGAAGTTCACTTTGTAGGTAGTCCCTAGAATATAACCGCATTAAATTGTGTCCCTGCTTTAATTTTAAAATTTTGAAGTTGTTAGCAGAACCGCACAACAAAGATTCAAATTAGCCGGATGGAACCACCACCATGGTAACAATTAAACAAAGCAGGGATCAGGCCACGGACTGTGACTTGATCATCAGTATCATTTTTTTCTTCTTGGGACTTTTGCTATAACAATTGCTGTTTTATTTTCAGTTTCATCTAAGGCTGTGCTGGAATAAGTTGTATTCTTATCGCTTTAACTTCAGTGATTCTGCTTGTAACAGCAGATGTCTCAATCATCACTTGATTAAACACTTAATTATCACATTAACATCACTCTTGAATGGTCTTGGCCTTAGTCTTGGTTTTGGTCTTGACCACACCTCTGGTCTTGATTGGTCTTGGTCTTGGTCTTAAAGGTCTGGTCTTGACTATATCATTGCACCTGATTCAGATTATTAGCTCATTAGCTGAGAGCTCCATGAACTCAGCTGCAGCAGTGCTCAGCCAAGAGTAACACTCGTTCTGAACTGGCTTGCGTTTCCACTTCCAGGGAGTAGAACCCTCTACATCCCAACATGTGACAAGAATTGCTTGTTATCTCTTGCGGAAGGAGAGTGTTCGTGTCTTCTGCTGACAACTGCTGAACTGACTCTGACGGCTTTTAAAAATGCTTTCCAAACTGTGGTCTGTAGTTGTAGCTCCGCCTATTCACATCATAGGTTCCTTTGTTCAAGACCAGCAAGGTTTCAGGGCTGGTTCAGAACCAGGATCTGGGCACGGGCCCAGGACTTTTTTGAGTGCAAAAGCACAACCCAGTTCCCACATGGGCTCTGGCTTCAACCACCCCCAGTGGAAAAGCGGTATGAATGTGTCAGAAAAGAGACCCAAAATGTGCAGAACAGTGGGTTCCCATGACCAGATTTGAAAACATTTTTAACTACAGAAAAATTTCTCATAGCTGTATAGATGTACAACACAAAACTGCAGTTCTTACTGCATACATTGTCAGTTCTCTGTACAATATTTATATTTTGTCTATAGATTATTTATATTTCTATGTTTGTGAAGATGCCAGTTTAACTTCTTGTTTTTTACTATTTTTAAACTTTGTCTTTGTATGTAAAAGCCTGCCATCAATCTCTCTTTTTTAAAGAGGCACTGACTCTAAAATGAGTGCCCATGAAAAAAGAAAAGATGAGAGCACTGCCTCTAAAATGAGTTCTCCACCTCCTGGATCAAGCTGTGTGTCTATGAGTGAGATGTACATAAGCAATTTCCCCTCTGTATCCAGTGATGCAACAGTGTCCTTTGACCTCAGGTAAGGCACAGCCCAATTTTATCATTGTCAGATTATTTTATCCAGATTGATGTACAATGCATTCCAGAAGCCTTTCATCATTGAGTGATGAGTCCTGTTTTGTGATACCAACACAGAGAGACAGAATCATTTTCCCAAATCTTCACAATGACAAGACAGGGACATTTCAAGGCATAGGCAGAAATCTCTTTCCAGACCCTATCACTAGATCACTTTGTTTAATTATTTATTTGTAAACCACCTTGAATAAAAGCATCTGTTAAATTAATAATTGTAAATGTAAATATGCAGTGCATTTAAGATATGCAGTATGTATGTGTAAAATCCCATTATGTTTGCATTTTGTTATCATCAGGAAGAGACAGAGTTCAGAGTCTCCAGAACCCAGTGGTGTGTCTGTGAAGAGTAACAGATCCATGAAGAAACCTCCAGAATTCAGTGGTGCAGTGACCTCTGACTCTCTGTTAGTATAAACATGTACTTGCTTATTTACTGTAGTGCATCTTAGTTTAGTATTTTTTAAAGTATGAAATAACATTACGTGTACTACAATATATGCAACACATGCACTTTACTGGAGTGCAGCATGAAGAGTTAAAACCATATCCTGTGTTCAATATGGTTCTGATGGTCTCCAACAGTCATTATCTTTATTTTCTCTTTCATTTTTTCAGCAGTGGGGATAAACATGAGATGATCAGGTCTGTGCCATCCTCTGCATCCCACTATCAGAATCACATTAGGCAGAAACAAACTAAAGCAGTCCTGCAGAAACATGCACAGGAGACTGGAGACTTGCAGAGAGTCAAAGACCAGCACAAAACCAGCATTAAGAACAAGTACGAGAGACTATTTGAGGGAAGCAAACTCCAAGAGAATCAAACCCTCCTGAACAGGATCTACACACGGCTCTACATCATAGAGGGAGAGAGAGAAGGAGTGAATGAAGAACATGAGGTTTTACAGATGGAGAAAACAGCCAGAACACAACACTCACAAAACACTCCAGTCTACTGCAATGACATCTTTAAAGCCTCAGCTGAAGCAGGATGTGAAGAGAAAGAGCAAATCAAGACTGTTCTTACTAAAGGCATCGCTGGAATCGGAAAAACCGTCTCTGTGCAGAAGTTCATTCTGGACTGGGCCGAGGAAAAGCCAATCAGGATGTAGATTTCATGTTTGTGCTTCCATTTCGAGAGCTGAACTTGATCCGAGAGCATCAGTACAGTCCTCACAGACTTCTGCTGGACTTTCATCCTGAACTTCAAGATCTGGACTCACAGATTTATGAGGGAGTGTAAAGTTGTGTTCATCTTTGATGGTCTGGATGAAAGCAGAATCACACTGATGTTTTCAGATGATCAGAAAGTTTGTGATGTGACTGAGTCTTCATCAGCGAGTGTGTTGATGTCAAATCTCGTGAAAGGAGAGCTGCTTCCCTCTGCTCTCATCTGGATCACCTCCAGACCAGCAGCAGCCATTCAGATCCCCTCCAAATACATCCACCGTCTGACAGAAATTCAGGGATTCACTGAGCCTCAGAAGGAGGAATATTTCAGGAAGAGAATCAGTGATGAGCATCAAGCCAGCAGAATCATCTCACACATCAGAAGAGCGAGAAGCCTCCACATCATGTGCCACATCCCGTCTTCTGCTGGATCTCATCCACTGTGCTTCAGAAGCTCCTGGAAGAAGATCTGAGTGCAGAAATCCCTCAAACTCTGACTGAAATGTACATCCACTTCCTGCTGATTCAGATCAACATGAGGAAGCAGAAGTATGAAGAGAGAGATCCAGAGAAAATCCTGCAGTCCAACAGAGAAGTGATTGTGAAACTTGCTGAAGTGGCTTTCAAACAGCTGATGAAGGGCAATGTGATGTTCTATGAGGAGGACCTGATTGAGAGCGGCATAGACGTCACTGGCGCCTCAGTGTATTCTGGGATTTGCATTGAGATCTTTAAGCAGGAATCTGTGATTCATCAGAGGAAAGTCTACAGCTTCATTCATCTGAGCATTCAGGAGTTTCTTGCTGCTTTCTATGTGTTTCACTTTCATGTAACTTCCAATTATGGAGGGGCTGAGGAATTTTGCTTCAGTACAAATTTTGCTTAAAGGTGCAGTAGATAAAGCCCTAAAGAGTGAGAATGGACATCTGGATCTGTTCCTCGCGGTTCCTGCTGGGCGTCTCACTGGAGTCCAATCAGAGACTCTTACAGGATCTACTGACACACACAGAGAACAGCTCAGAGAGCATCAGAGAAACCACACAGTACATTAAAGAGAAGATCAAAGATGGACATGAACTCTCCACTGAAAGATCCATCAATCTGTTCCTCTGTCTGCTGGAAGTGAAAGATCAGACTCTGTTCAAAAAGATCCAGGAGTTTGTGAAATCAGACAAACACTCAGAGAAGAAACTCTCTGCTGGTCACTGCTCAACAATCTCCTACATGCTTCAGATGTCAGAGGAGCCAGCTGGATGAGCTGGACCTCAAGAAATACAACGCATCAGATGAGGGGAGAAGAAGACTGATACCAGCTGTGATCAACTGCAGAAATGCCCTGTGAGTGTTTCATTTTTCTTGAGTATAATTTGCTTAGTTTTAGAATACATTTTAACTAGGGATGTCAAATTTCGATTATTTCCATGATTCATCGTCGTTTAAATTAACGATCAATTAATCGATTAATCGTTAACCATAATGCTGCAAAATCGTCTGTTGCAGGCACCGCAGTCACCGGTATGAGAGGATGTGCAAAAGCCACACACACACAAAAGTGCTTTCTCACTTGAATTAAAGGGGTTTTAGTCTGAATAAAATGCTAGTAGCAGGATTCTATAATGAATATATGTGATTATGTTCATTTGATAAATGAAGCGCCATACGTTTGAGATCATTTTACTTTGTAGACTGTTTCCTATCCGGCATGGAGACCGCTGAACGCGCCTCTTTAAATGGTTTTAATGGTGATCTTTGTTGTATTTTAAAACGCGCTTAATTGCAATGTTTTCAACTGACACTATGGTATTTAAAATAAAATTATGCCAAATGTGAACTGCTTCCATCGGCGCTGCTGCAGCAAAACACTGTTGCTCACATTAATTTGATCCTGCTGGATTCTGTCCTAGAAAATGTCAGATTTTAATTTTTGTGTTCCGGTAGGCCTATTTGTTTTTAAAAACCGTCGCACAGTGCATTAGATCTTGACAGAAGCGTCGTGCGCAGACGAGACGGCGAGCACGGGTTTGGCTAGATTTATTTGGAGGTTATTGCTCATGTCTCATTGGCATAAATCCAAATTTTTTCCATATTACGCAATGTATTTGAATGTTATTATTTATAATGTAAACTAGGCTTGTATTTTACAGCATCCGCATATAGGCGGAAAAGATCATCCTCTTCATATGAGCAAAAACGTCCTTGGCATAACAGCAGAGTGGACCGGTATACTACGGTCTATTTAAACTGACCTGTGTAACCTTTTAAATGTTTAGTTGACTATTTTATTTTGATAATGAACAGACTGCGATGTAAGTTTGAATTGCTAGAATATACGTGTGCAGCAGGCTCCGGCACGATTGAAACAGCTGAGACATAAAAAAATTTTTTTTTTTTTTTAAATTCCCCAAAAGTGTTTACTTTCATTTGTGCACACTCACAATAAAAATAAAATAAAGCAAACAAACAGAATGCGTTGTCATCCCTTTTTTCCCATGAACTTATGGAGTGCAGCCACACTTCTGTTTTAAATCCGTTATCTTAATTAAGTCGGATATATTTCGCATATTTTAAAAAAAAAAAAAACAAATCATGAAAACAAATTGTTATTTTTATTTTGGGCCTATTAGGCTATACATTTTCCTTAAAGCATCTCATTTTGTCCCAGGGCTCGAGAACCTGTGCCCTAGTTAGGTCCATGCAGAAACTTGTGAACGATGGCATCACCGTTTAGTGACATCACTGAACGCTTCGGGAAAACGTATTGTCAGTGTCGGTCACAACGCCTATTAATCGCTGTTTTGAATACAGCAATTATTTATTTACAAATTTTAAGCTCTGATTATGACAAGTGTGGTATAAAAGCTGTTTATTAGAGGAATAATAGAAAATGTTAGATCGCGACAATGCCTCTGTATGCCATTCGAAGTCTATAACCTTCATTTACGTGGCTTTGTTCTGGTTTGCGGTTAGTCACAATTTCCACAAATTCAATAACATTGAGGCATTGTTTTTCTCTTAATCTTCACAGTCCTAACCCTTTAATTACGCTCTGAATATAGTGAGTTAGCGCTTGTGCTTGTGGTGGCTCTCTCTCTCTCTCTCTAGGGTTCATTATCATCGAAGACATTTCAAGCTTCTTAGGTAATGTTACATTTTAGCATCAGCTTGGTAGAAACGGGGCTTTGGTAGATAACAGGTGAAAACCGGATCGGATCTGTGGGTAAGTTATAGCTAGCTAACTATCAAGCGCAGCTCACGGTTAGCCATAAGCTAACATTAGCACGTTTATCGAACAGCCTTCCGATACATTTCTATGTTATAACTTCCCGAAAAAAATACGCAAACATATAAAACAAACTTCTAAGCGAAATACTAACAGCATCTTACTTACCAATCCAAAGAAATGTTGCAAGTTTCAGAGTCGAAGCTCATTTCTTTCAAGTCCATCAGTTGTCTCCAGCGATGGAAAGCAGTGCCGATGTTTACTCTGTTTCGGCTCCTTTTCTTATCGGATTTGATTTGTGATTCCGAGCGCGGTTGCTTGACATCAGGTTCAGGAATACGCCCACAAGCCGTGCGAGTTATTCGTGTATTGCAGATTGGCTGTTGGTTATGTTGCCCGCATACCGCCTCCCATGGCCGAAACTGGTATTACGACACCTGTCGGGCCGTGGCTAGTAATGCTAATGCTAATTAAGGTTGATATCTCTGCAGCACTATAACTTGACATTTTTTAATGACATCATCGGCCCTTATTTCTTCTCATTCTTTTTTGATGCGTGTAGGTCATTTTTTGGATATTTTTACCTCAATGTTTGCTTTAGTTGGGCTCTTGACCTTTGATTTCTGTCTTAGTTTTTTCTTTGGCTGTTGTAACCATTTGTTGTAACTCAAAGCCCAGAGAAAATATCATCAAGTGTTATACACACACACACACTCTTGAAGCTGCTTTATCCAAAGCAGCTTACAGTCGCATTCAGGTTATCATTTTTTGTTATCTAACCTGTATCTAGATGTTGGTTTTTATACTGTATATTGGTGATGATAATCATTGATTATTAAACTGTTTGGAGTCTAATCTCCGATGAAATAGGTGTTGTGTAATTAGTTGGATTGACTACAGTAAAAGTGACTCTAAGAGCCAGTGGTTCTGTGATAATCAGTTAATATAAAGAACTTTCCAAACAGTTTGGTTTTCTGTGGTGTCACTGTGGTGTCACAGACATCAATTATCAGCATATGAACCTCAACAATGGTGACCATAAAAAAACAATGCAGCAGAGCATGCTGGGAGCCATGGATGAGTTTTGTACTACAATAGGTGCCCAGCATGCATTTGCAGCATGTTTTTTTTTTTTTTTCAGTAACCATTGTTGAGTTTCATATTCTGATTATTGATGTCTGTGTGTGCCTAATTGACACCATAGAAGACCAAACTGTTTGGAAAGTCCTTTATATTAACTGATTATGAAAAAACCACTGACTTCATGAATGGCTTTCATTGTAATCAACTGAACTAACTATAGAACACCTATTTAGTAAAAATTTCGGACTCTGAACAGCTCCATAATTGATGATTATCATCACCAATATGCTGTATAACGACCAATATCTGATCATATTTTCTCTGGGTCTTTGGAGTTATAACAAACATGTTTCAAAAACACATGGTTGGCAACGTCCAAAAAAAAAATAATCTAAGACAGAAATCCAAGGGTCAAGAGCCCAGCTAAGAGCAAACACTGATCTCTAACATGGTTACTTCAAATGAAACAATAAATCAACATCTAAACCTTAGTTAATTCTCAATAAGATCTTCTGTAGACATCTGACAGTAAAGTCAGTCTGGTTATTAATAAGTGGAGCTGCTGATGCTGTTTGTTAACAGCAGCTGTTCATCACTAATGCTCAATCAGCACTTAATTAATCACTTGATAACATTATTGCAAAGTTTTAAAACTTACATGGTTTAAGTAAAGGCAATCTGTTTACTCAAGCGGTTTGAGTTACTGTGACTTGTCAGGTTTTACAGTGTACAGTTTTTACCTTTTTAAATTTTGCTTAAACATACTTATTAATTTCTCTAACACAGTTTTAATACACCAGGGACTTCTCAAAATTGTCAAATTAAAAGTTTTTTAAGATTTTATGTGTTTATTTGTAGTATAAAGTGCAGACCTAACTTCATGATGTTCAAATCCTTTTGACCTTTCCTTGGTAGCCTACATTAGGAAATCTTAAAATCTATGATTTTAATGACCACAGTTAGTAAAATAAGTGCATTCATAAACCACCACTTCAAAAACTATTATAAATACACTGCTGCAAAAACTACCAAAGAGAACAACTCTCTCAAACATGGATAATTTATAACCAATAGTTATACATCAGCTAAAACTAATGTAACAAGATTACACAAAAAAAAATGCTTTAAAAAACATTAAAACATTCACATTAAAATATCAACAAAATCCATGCTTTAAAAAAACAGCCAAATTTTGATGGTAAAATACTGTTTTCCATTAAAACAGTAATATGCCATAAAACAATGCATTCTGGGTAATATTTGTAATTTTCTAGAACGTAGGCTACTGCATTTTATATTGTGAATTAACAGCACTCCAAGTTGACACTCTGAGGCTATTCCAAATCACAACCTATACCCTCCTTCACTATTCCCTACATTAATAGTTTAATAATACGTCCACTTAAGAGAGTGAATGAAAACAAAAGAAAGAATACAGATACTGCTAAACACCTGCTGTTAACAAGCAGAATCACTGAAGAAAATAGAAACACAAGAACTACAACTGACTTCAGCCACAGCCTTAGATGAAATCAGCTGAAATAAAAGAAGACATTAAATCTCTCCAGATCTGATTAAACAACTCCACAAACAGCAGCAGCTTCACTCATTACTAACCAGACTGGACTTTATTTCTGTCAAACATCTAGAGAAGCTCTTATTGAGAATTTACAGAGGTTTTAGATGTTGTTTTGTTGTTTAGTTTGATGTTACCATGATGGCGATCAGTGTTTGTTTTTAACTGGGCTCTTGACTCTTAACTGGGCTCTTAACATTAGCTTATTTTTTTGGCTGATGTAACTGTGTGTGTAAAGACAATTTTTTATGGCAAAGAAAGCAAAAAAAAAAAAAAAAATGTTTTTGTTGATGTTGGTTAGTAATTGATGATAACAACATCATCATCGGGATCAAGTATTTAATATTTGTGATGTATTACATTTAAATTTACATTTAGACATTTAGCAGAACACTTTTATCCAAAGTGACTTACAAATGAGGACAATGGAAGCAATCAAAACAACAAAGAGCAATGATATGCAAGTGCTATAATAAGTCTCCGTTAGCTAAATGCAGTGCACATAGCAATGTGTTTTTAAATTATATAATAAATAAAAAGAAAACCGGAAGAATAGGAAAAGAATAGAACAAGCTAGTGTTAGAGGCCTTTTTTTGCTTTTATAAATTGTATAATAAATAAAATGAAAACAAAAAGATAGAATACAAAAAAAGATTAGAGAAGCAAGTGTTAATTTTATTTTCCAAAGAAAAACGAAATTATTTATTTTTCATTTTTTATAGCTTGTTAAAAATTGCCACTTTTAGGGTATGAGGCTAAACTTGCCGTTTTTGTCTCTCTCTTTAAATGCAAATGAGCTGGTGCTTGTGGAGAAGAGGGCGGAGCTTTAAGAGCAAGCTCAGGCAATACAATGCTAGCCTTTGCAAATAAACACTCCACTATAAGTACAAGCCTGTTATCTTTACAGAAAAATACACTCAGTTTAAAAGTCAGTCATCTGATTGTACTGTTCATAAAAAATGTACTTTATGAATTACACAGACGGGAGCATGGCATGATAAAAATAACTCATGGTGCCATACAAACTTTATAAGCCTCACTTGTGATTATGAGCTCAACTAATTCCAGTGGTTGACTTCACATTGCTTTCATATGCTATTTTAACTCCCACATTCCTATTTACCATCATTCTGGTAGCACGTGAGAGGGCAGCATCAGTGAAAACAGACAGACAATGGTAGCTTTAGCAACATTAACCTTACAGAGTGCCAAGAAGCTCTTTCAGAAAGGCAATTTGGAAAACAAACACATGATGCTTACTTCTTCTGGAGGTGTAGCTGGATCACGAACAGTTGGTACTGTGGTGTAAAATGATTCGCGCAGACATAAACAAATTTCGGTAGAGTTGAGGAAGCATTTTCTTCGAAAACAAAATTAATCCACCTCGTCTTCAGCGGCTCAGATTTCGGGAGTAAATGGAGAGCTATGTGGATTCATAAATCCAGCTACAGTACATCTAAAACTCTTGGGAGACATTCTCGTTAGTTCAGCACTGGCGGACTGTGTACAACTCGCTGTTAACTTGCTCGGGGAGGTTTTGTTATAACGGCAGTGTCTGTCAACTTTGTGGGCGGGGCTTGTGGCTAATGTGGCGTCATATTAGCACCAATGCTGAAAACAGGTAGTTGGGAGAGACTGCTTATTAAATGGTGATTTAAAAAAAAAGAAGTGGGTGGATTTTTATCATTATAGGGTGGTTGTGTACACACACTGCCAACACACATTTATGTCCAAACATCATGCAAAAAAGAGAATTTTACATAATAGGTCCCCTTTAAAATGTAATTTATTCCTCTGATTTCAAATTTGAATTTTCAGCATCACTCCAGTCACATGATCCTTCAGAAATCATTCTAATATGCTGATTTGCTGCTCAAAAATATTTATTATTATGTTGAAAAACAGGTTTTCATGTTTCTTTAATGAATAGAAAGTTCAGAAGAACAGCATTTATCTGAAATACAAGTCTTGTAACATTATAAATGTCTTTATCATCACTTTTGAACAATTTAAAGCATCATTGCTTAATAAAAGTAATAATTTCTATAAAAAATATACTGACTCCAAGCTTTTGGTATAGTATATAATGGTACAAAAGCTTTTTATTTCAGATAAATGCTGATCTTTGGATCTATCTATTCAAAAAAAAAACACTATGCACTCAACTGTTTTAAAT
Source organism: Cyprinus carpio (assembly GCF_018340385.1). Lineage (NCBI taxonomy): Eukaryota > Metazoa > Chordata > Actinopteri > Cypriniformes > Cyprinidae > Cyprinus > Cyprinus carpio. The sequence continues at coordinate 35,690,960 of NC_056572.1, read as the reverse complement.
ATTGATAATAATAATAATAATTCAAATATTTCTTGAACAGCAAATCAGCATATTAGAATGGTTTCTGAAGGATCATGTGACACTGTAGACTAAGTGATGTAATGAGTAATGATGCTGAAAATGTATTTTTTGATCCACATGAATAAATTACATTTTAAAAATATATTCAAATAGAAAGCAGTAATTTACATAGTACAAATATTTCAGATTTTTACTGTTTTGCTGTACTTTGGATCAAATAAATGCAAGATTGGTAAGCAGAAGAGACTTCTTTAAAAAAAAACAACAACATTAAAAATGTTACTGTTCAAAAACTTTTTACTGGTAGTGTATATTTGTATGAAATATAAGTTTGTTAAATCCAGGTTATTTTAAGATAAATAACATTCTGTGCTAACATATTGAAATGAGGTGGTTGTTTTCAACAAGGTGGACAGTTCTGTTCATAAGCTGGTAAGCTGGTGAAGAAGTGAAGTGTAAGAAAAAAAGGGAGAGACGGAGATATTGGGGAAATGGAATTGAAGGTACAGTGCAAGAGAGAACCTTTAATTATTTTCCACGGCCCCAGACTAAGGATTTTTAGACCTTTTATGTGATGGCCATACAAATAATAGGGTTGTCTGTGGTTTCAGGAAATTGTTGTGGATGTATAGGTATAGGCTATATACAGAAAAAAAAAAAGTGGCCAAAATTGCAACTGGGGCAAGTAGGGCTCGCTGCAGCCTGCGGTGGACATCAACCCCGCCCACATCCAAGTGTGACGTCAGAAGTCACGCCCATCCCGACACAACCCGCCCACATCCAAGTGTGGCGTGACGTGAAAGACGAAAGCCACGCCCATATCAAATCACGTCTCCTCATGTGATTTCCCCATCCCCGTGCCTGGAAACCCGGAAGTATGTTGAAGCAATTTATGGAAGTTAATGGGATCTAAATAAAATAATATTGTCCTTCGTTTTACTAATACACGTTTTTCTTATTTTTTGTAAAGGATGTCTAGGCTAAAATGGCACAACTTAAATCTAATATATATTTAATATGTCTAATATACGGAGCTGATTTCGTCATCATAACAGCTCCTAATGTTGAATTAAAGTAGGCTAATTGTCAATTAAAACTTTTAAACCTTACCTTTCATTTATGTAATGAGATAAATTCACATTTATTAAAAACGATTTTGACCTACCCAAGGCAAAAATTGAAATACATCAAATTTAAGGGGACAATTAGATTTTGGTATTGTAAAAGTATGCAAAATTAATTGTAAAGTTGGTATTGTATAATTGTCATTTTAATTTTCTAAAGATTTATTCCACTTATCATAAAGTGTTAACATTTGAATGATAGAATCAACAGTTCCCCATATGCACTAGGCTACACATGCCAGGCTGAATAAAGATTGCATTGATAGATTATACAAGTAACATGACATTGACCTTCAGGACTTGTTCATCACAACTTGATATGAAATGTGTCCAGGTCCTCCACATACTTAAAGATGAATGAAAAAGGCATCCATTGTTTCATTGGGTATTTATTTATATTTATTATTTTACAAAAATAATTACATGTACCAATTTTACAAAAAAAAAATAATTATAATAATAATAATATACACCACCAGTTTTTTTTGAACAGTAAGATTTTTATTATTTTTAAAGTCTCTTCTGCTCACCAAGCCAGCATTTATTTGATCTAAAACACAGCAAAAACAGTAATGTGAAATATTTTTACAATTTAAAGAACTGCTTTCTATTTGAATGTATTTTAAAAATGCAGTTTATTCCTGTGATCAAAACTGAAGTTTCTTCATCATTACTAGTCTTCAGTGTATTAACATAATAATAATAAAATGTTTTTTGAGCATCAAATCAGCATATTAGAATGAAGGATCATGTGACTGGAGTAAGTCACCTTTGAAATCATAGGAATAAATTTCATTTTAATAGAAATATAGAAAATTGTTATTTTAAATAGCAAAAAAATATATTACAAAAAGCAAAATATTATACAAATATTTTAAAATTGGACTGTTTTTGCTGTACTTCAGATTAAATAAATGCATGATTAATAAATGATATTTCTTTAAAAACATTAAAAAAAAAAAACTCACTGTTCAAAACTTTTGACTGCGTTGTTTTAACAAAAGATATGCTCCAAATATGCCTAAGTCTAAGTCTGAGGCAAGCTGAATGACTCAGATAAACAGTTCTTGACATGCAGTACACACAAGATACATACATGGACTACACAGAGAGATTCCTTGCTTTAATATATCCTCGATTCTCCCTCAGGTAGTCTTTGATGGCATTCTGTTGATTTTTACTGTCCATCTGGAGAACAGCAGGCCAAATCACCCTCCCACAGAATAACCCACGATGACTCTGTACCACGCTGGACCAATGTCCCTACAAGCTTCCACTTTATGTCCTCTTGGCGCTCCTGTTAAAAATAGAGAATACATACGTGTTGGGGGTATATGTGTCCACTAAAAATTATTTACCTCATCATTATACATAAAACATATTTATGATTTTAAACCACAAAAATCAATCAGTATCTAAAGAAATGCTCTCACCATACCTCCATGCACCACTGCATGGCTTATGTGGTCCTTGCAAGTGAATTGTAACAAGTAATTTTGCTTTACTGGTGAAACTGTGCAGCTAGGGACCCCTTAACCGGAGAACTGCCCTGCATCAGGCTTGGACCAGAAAATGTGTACCATGCTGTAAAAACATGACAAACAAACATTATGTGATCTTTTCCTGTTAATATAGAAGAATACAAAGATAATTTGTGACATACAAAGAGTTATCCAGCAAGACATAATGAAATGATCACGGTTGCCCAACCAATCATTCAATATGTAAGAAATGCACTCACATACCTATGATGTCTTATGTAGTCCTTGTGTAATGTGTAATTTGTCTGTGGTGTTTTTGCTGCAGCATTCTGATGTTGAGTGCCCTGTGTATCTGTAGAATGCTGTGAAACATTTTGTCCCAAAGATGTCGTGTGTGATGATGTGTGTGTGTGGTGTGTGTGTGTGTGTGGTGTGTGTTACTGTGTGTGTGTGTGTGTGTGTGTATGTGTGTGTGTGTGTGTGTGTGTGTGTGTGTGTGTGTGTGTCAGTGTGTGTGTGTGTGTGTGTGTGTGTGTGTGTGTTGTGTGAGGTGTAGGTAAGTACATATGTGTAGAGAGGATGAAGTGTGTGTGTCTGAGTGGGTGAGATGGAGGTGTTATGTGTGGGGGGAAGGGTATAAAAAATATGTGCACATTGATTCATAATTGATTTTATGTTGCAAGACTTGTGCCTTCTATCTATCTATCTATCTATCTGTCTCCTCTATCCTATCTATCTATCTATCTATCTATATATGTATGTATGTATCTATCTATGTATGTGTTTGTGTGTGTGTGTGTGTCATGCATGCCATGAATACATACATACATATATATACATGTGTGTGGATAGATAGACCTAACATAAAAACACTCATCTCACCCCCCACCCCCAAACACACACACACACACACACACACACACACACACACACACACATAGTATGGATACAACCAACCAATTTATATTTGCTAGCAATAACGTGCCTGTGTGAAGTTGAAATTTAAAATACTTACTGTTGTTTATGCACATGCACACAAATGACCCCTACGTTCTTAAAGTTAAAGTCAACGTTTGGTAAAGACCAAAGATATTTTTTTTTACTTACCGACACAGCAAACAACAGCTTCTTTTTTTAGCGGTTGGCAAACAATACAAATTATCTTCTTATCGATGCTTCTTCCTGTTTCCAAAATGAATGAGAATGTGGCGTATTTTGATATAGGCGTGGTCTGTGACGTCACACTTGGATGTGGGCGGGTTGGATGTCACCGCAGGCTGCAGCGAGGCAGCTCCGAATCTATCTATGACAAAGGGTTCTAAAAATATGGCTTCTTATAAAAAAGGGGTTCCCATGCCTCAGTTTGCCATGGGTTTGAGGTAAGTTGACCCGAGTAGAGTGAGTGGGTAAGATGCACCATATGGGTGTAAAATGACCATATGACCAAATCTGATTCAAACTTTATCCTTATCACAGTCTGGCAGAAATTATGGGTGGTTCCAAAATAAATGGTCACATGACAGAAAAAGTGTACAGTTGCCAAGAAACGGGGGGTATGCAAATCGGATGGTTCGTCACGATATGAGATGATATCCATTCTCATACCCAGTGATACGATATTTGCCAATACTTAAAAAAATTCTACGATACGATTTGCTACATCATACAGGAGTATATCAATCGATACATCGATATTATGATATTATATATCTATTTCAAACAACCATCTACATTTTTATTAACTCACAAATGCAACCAAAATGTATAACATGAACATTTATCTGACAATTTTACA